>NC_088217.1:81789603-81867103 GCF_036934945.1 Oncorhynchus masou masou | reverse complement strand
TTGATGTCTGACGTTGACTTACTGTCACGGGGGTAATTAGCTTGTTCTGGCCAACTGTCATTTATCAGCCAGTCCTTTATCTTTATCCAGCTATCAATACTCATAGCACACCTCAATTAAATCCCTCCTTTTCCAGAGCACTGATAAAAGGATGCAAGATGCTGTTTTCTGATGCTCCAGGGCTGGGTCAGTTAGTCTCAGTAAGTTCCTGGTGTGTGCACATTTTTATTTCAACCCAGCACTATAACACGCCTGTTTTAACCTCATTTAACACTTGGTGACCGCATGTCTTCACTCTCTCACACACATACAGGAGCCTGTAATATTTCCAGCCAATCACTGCTCTCTCACTACTTACATGTGTGACTCTCTCCGTACACAGTATCTACATTCTCCAACCAATCAGGAGAACCGATAGCTACAGTAGCTACCCGGACTATCTGCATTGACTCATCACATACTGTATGCTGCTGTTACTGTTTATTATCTACCCTGTTGCCTAGTCACTTTACCCCTACCCGTATGTACATATCTACCTCAATTACCTCGTACCCCTGCACATCGACTCTGTACTGGTACCCCGTGTATATAGCCAAGTTATCCTTACTCATTGTGTATTTATTCAAAAATATATATATATCTCTGCACTGTTGGGAAGAACCCGCAAATGAGCATTTCACTGTTAGTCTACACCTGTTGTTTACCAAGCATGTGACAAATAGCATTTGATTTGATTGTATAAATCTTATCTACATTCTCCAACTGTGCCTTCTCTGTTGCCTCCATTGTTGGCTCCCCTCCATCTCCTCCCCTCCTACTCTCCTCCCCCTCCTCCACCTCCGCCTCCTCCACCTTCTCCTTATCCTCCACCTCCTCCTCCACCTTCTCCTTATCCTCCTCCACCTTCTCCTTATCCTCCTCCACCTTCTCTTTATCCACCACCTCCTCCTCCTCTCCTCCCTTCTTCTCCTCCCCCTCCTCCTCTCAAGGTGAATGAGTAGTGCTACAGTGGAATGACAGAGGCCTGCTGTCTGCCCTCTTCCTCTACCCCTCTGTGAGGATGAAGTCTGTGTGACTGACAGCCCCGGGTCTCTGTTGCCAGACTGGCACCACCTGCAGGGTTCTCTACAGGAGGCCCCTGCTCCCCCCATCCCTCCCTCCATTCCTCCCTTCTCACTCGCTACCTCTCCTCCTCTCCCACAGACAGCAGACCCAGGGAGCCCCAGCCTGGCTGTGTCCACCGCTACGCTAGCAGGTCTACTGTATGGTAGCAGCAGCTAACACACAACCCTGCTGCACACAGCTGAGCTGACAAAACCCCTCTGTGTTTAAAGGCTATGCCTCTGTCTGTGTTGTTTTAGTCCTTTTGTTTTGGCAGTTCTGTTTGATTCTGCTCTCAGGCTCTTCCTCCGTGGTGGTGTGAGGTGACTGTTTTAGTTAGACGCTGGTGATGTTGTGTTGTTGTTGTCGTCGGGGAAGTCCTAAGCACTGCTCGTCCACTTCGTAGGGACATTCAGAGAGCTGTTAGTGTCACTCATCTTTTCACTCAGAAACGTATGAGAGCACAACATAACATGAAGCCTGTGTCGTGTGGAATAAACGAACAGTCAACAATGTAGCCGTTTGATCGTCAAACACCCCAATGAGACCCACATCCTGAAGAAGACGGTTAGCTGGTAAACTGCTGGTCAACCTACATCCCCACTCAAGGACATAGTAGTTTGGGGTGGAGCAGAATTAGCATTAGAAGCAGGTGGACAGTGGAGATATCTTCTTATCCTTCCATCCCCTCTAGCGCCAATGCCTCCGGACCCATTTCACACTGCCATACTGCTCTAGCCTGCCTCCTTTATAAGCCCCCTCTATCAAGGGAGCTAAAGAGAGCAAAGGCGCCAATGCCGTCGTCCGCAGGCTGCCCAGGCACAGCTGGAGGAGCGGACCAGAGACATTATTCAGTTATTAAACTGTTTGCAGGTGTCACCCTCAGCAGGGCCGTGTTGATACAGGCGTTTCTGTTCCTCCCTGCCGGGGTGGGGGTTTGACTCCTGGATCACGCAGGCTGTTACACCTGAGGAGGCAGCAGGGGTCTGGGGCTCCGCAGGGTCGCTACCTACCCCTCAGACATCCGCTCCCTCAGCAGCATGAGACGAATTGGTCCTTTTGTTGTTTATCCACAGCCTCAGGGTTCAGTCTAGGATCTTCACAGAGACAGTACATGTGTGTTGTCCAGAGCCCGGACTTGAAACTAATCGAACATCTCTGAAGAGACCTGAAAATAGCTGTGCAGCAACGCTCTCCATCCAACCTGACAAATCTTGAGAATATCTGCAGAGAAGAATGGGAGAAACTCCCCAAATGCAGGTGTGCCAAGCTTGTAGCTGTAATCTCTGCCAACGGTGATTCAACAAAGTACTGAGTAAAGCATCTCAATATTTTTATAAATGTCATATTTCCATAGTTTTCTTAAAAATATAAATTTGCAAAAATGTCTAAAAACCTTTTTCTGCTTTGTCATTTATGGGGTATTGTGTGTAGATTGAAAAATGTAATCCATTTCAGAATATAGCTGTAACGTAAGAACATGTGGAAAAGTCAAGGGGTCTGAATACTTTCCAAATGCACTGTATATCATTGGTTTTAATGAGATGCGTGTTGATATGGCTCACAGTGTTTACAGCAAGAAATATCATATTCATGGATGAAATACAAATGATCTAAGCGCTTCATTCGTTTTACGTACTATCCATTATTTTCCGTCTGTGCCAGCTTTCTTTGGGCAGAAGGTTAGTTTATTACATGCATCATTAGTTTGAGCCCTCAAGGTACGCCTCCTTCTCTCTCACTCTTTATTTTGCAATGACACCACATTTTCCAAGATGTTGACCTAAGACTGCCAGACAGGCAGTTTTCTTCGCCTCTCAATTTTCTCAAGGTCTTTACCTTAAAATAGCCATGCCTTATCGACATCGGCCACTGAATAAATGACTTGGAGTTGCGAGAGGGAGATTCATTCAAACACTGTTCTATATGTCCAGCAGTCCACTATTACAGAGCGCACAGCAGTGCCATATAATGCTACTGATTCATTCACTGTTCCATTCATCTGGACGTTGATGAGGACCTTCAGGACTCTACCCTGGGAGTTAAACTAGCTATAATCAAAAGATGGGCTACTATAAGTTCTCATAACTAAATACCTTGGGCCCAGGACTCTACCCTGGGTGTGCGATCTGAGGTGACCAGAGAGGAAGAGGCACAGTGAGAGGTTTTACGCAATGCGTTTCTTTGGGCTTATTTTAGACCTAAGCTTGTCGCCTGCCTTCCCGCCTTTAGGAACAACGATTCCCATTGTTTGGGCGGAGACCTGAGCATCTTGTCGCTATCTACAGATCTCTGAGGTGACCCAAGCCAGCTGGCTGCCCCCAGGGCAGCAGAGAGTCATAGGCCCCAGCCTTTGTTGTGAAACCCCCTCTACTGGCTCTGTGATGTAGAGGGTTGTATGATGTGGCTCCAGACCAGACTCCTTGCCCATGGCCCAGCCCTGCATCCCTAGAGCACATCAGGGGCCAGCGACAGAGGTACTATGGTGGGACTGACGAGCTGGCTGACTGACTATCTGGCTGCCTCCGTTATAGAACCACTGACTCACCCCCATCCCCTTTGGTTTGCCTCCATTCATACTATTGTTAGGGTCCCAATCCAATCAGAACCCTGTTAATAAGCTTCGGCGGTAAAAATGCCATTGTTCTTTCGCTGCAAAAATGCGTTTGAATGAATGTGCTCAACAAGATAAGAAAGACAAACGTTGCATATTGATTCAAACATGCTTCCTTCGCTACACATGAATTCATATTGGTTCCCATGTACGAAGTCCGATCTGTTTTCATTGAGTGGGGCCTTAAAGGGCTGATCCTCACACAACTACACCCCCCTCCTTGCACCTGTGTACCAGTCCAGATCTCTTAGACAACCCCTGCATTGTTCCTTCCAGCGTTTATCTTTTGTCTCTCTTCTGCACCTCTTCAGAGAAAGAGAGAGTTCCCTTGCAGTGGGGCTTGGTTGGCAATGAGATGCAAATGCATGGAGTAATTGAGAATATTGAGCGTTGCTGTTGTTTATCTGCTGGGGTCTAATGGGACACGAGCAGGTATGGAAAAGCTGCTTATCTGCACTATAGTGTACACGCTCGGAATGAAGATTACACACACGTAGTCTCTCTCTCTCTCACACACACACACACACACACACACAACACACACACACACACACACACACACACACACACACACACACACACACACACACACACACACACACACACACACACACACACACACACACACACACACAAGCTGTCTGGATGAAAGCCAGGAGTGGAGAGTTCAGCCAGCGTAGCTTCTGTCTGTGTGTTTCTGGACATGTGTTGACATTGTTTGACTCCCTGTCCCTTTTGAGGGAATACCTTCTGTCTGGCATGGATAATACCTTCTGTCTGTCATGGATAATACCTTCTGTCTGTCATGGATAATACCTTCTGTCTGTCATGGATAATACCTTCTGTCTGTCATGGATAATACCTTCTGTCTGGCATGGATAATACCTTCTGTCTGTCATGAATAATACCTTCTGTCTGTCATGGATAATACCTTCTGTCTGGCATGGATAATACCTTCTGTCTGTCATGGATAATACCTTCTGTCTGTCATGGATAATACCTTCTGTCTGGCATGGATAATACCTTCTGTCTGTCATGGGTAATACCTTCTGTCTGTCATGGATAATACCTTCTGTCTGTCATGGGTAATACCTTCTGTCTGGCATGGATAATACCTTCTGTCTGTCATGGATATTACCTTCTGTCTGTCATGGATAATACCTTCTGTCTGGCATGGATAATACCTTCTGTCTGTCATGGATAATACCTTCTGTCTGTCATGGATAATACCTTCTGTCTGGCATGGATAATACCTTCTGTCTGTCATGGATAATACCTTCTGTCTGTCATGGATAATACCTTCTGTCTGTCATGGATAATACCTTCTGTCTGTCATGGATAATACCTTCTGTCTGGCATGGATAATACCTTCTGTCTGTCATGGATAATACCTTCTGTCTGTCATGGATAATACCTTCTGTCTGTCATGGATAATACCTTCTGTCTGGCATGGATAATACCTTCTGTCTGTCATGGATAATACCTTCTGTCTGTCATGGATAATACCTTCTGTCTGTCATGGATAATACCTTCTGTCTGTCATGGATAATACCTTCTGTCTGTCATGGATAATACCTTCTGTCTGTCATGGATAATACCTTCTGTCTGTCATGAATAATACCTTCTGTCTGTCATGGATAATACCTTCTGTCTGGCATGGATAATACCTTCTGTCTGTCATGGATAATACCTTCTGTCTGTCATGGATAATACCTTCTGTCTGTCATGGATAATACCTTCTGTCTGTCATGGATAATACCTTCTGTCTGTCAAGGATAATACCTTCTGTCTGTCCTGGATAATACCTTCTGTCTGTCATGGATAATACCTTCTGTCTGTCATGGATAATACCTTCTGTCTGTCATGGATAATACCTTCTGTCTGGCATGGATAATACCTTCTGTCTGTCATGGATAATACCATCTGTCTGTCATGGATAATACCTTCTGTCTGTCATGGATAATACCTTCTGTCTGTCCTGGATAATACCTTCTGTCTGTCATGGATAATACCTTCTGTCTGTCATGGATAATACCTTCTGTCTGTCATGGATAATACCTTCTGTCTGGCATGGATAATACCTTCTGTCTGTCATGGATAATACCTTCTGTCTGTCATGGATAATACCTTCTGTCTGTCATGGATAATACCTTCTGTCTGTCATGGATAATACCTTCTGTCTGGCATGGATAATACCTTCTGTCTGTCATGGATAATACCTTCTGTCTGTCATGGATAATACCTTCTGTCTGTCATGGATAATACCTTCTGTCTGTCATGGATAATACCTTCTGTCTGTCATGGATAATACCTTCTGTCTGTCATGGATAATACCTTCTGTCTGTCATGGATAATACCTTCTGTCTGTCATGGATAATACCTTCTGTCTGGCATGGATAATACCTTCTGTCTGTCCTGGATAATACCTTCTGTCTGGCATGGATAATACCTTCTGTCTGTCATGGATAATACCTTCTGTCTGTCATGGATAATACCTTCTGTCTGGCATGGATAATACCTTCTGTCTGTCATGGATAATACCTTCTGTCTGTCATGGATAATACCTTCTGTCTGTCATGGATAATACCTTCTGTCTGTCATGGATAATACCTTCTGTCTGTCATGGATAATACCATGTGCACTCACACACACATCCATTCAGAGGACTATGAACACACTGTCTTGTCTAGGTATTGTATGTACAGTATATTCTATACATATCTGCCAGGTAGGCAGCTTTTGTGTGACATTGTATTGAAGTGAAATTGTATGAATCTCTTTCAGGGACATTGTCATACACAAAGGCTTGACGCATTCCTATTGTTCTGGAACCTGGAGAGAACCTGTATCTGTATGAAATAATACTGTCTTATACCTCAGTCCCCATACGGTGGGAGTGTTGGTAGTGTGAAGCCGGCAGTGACAGCCTGCTGCGTTGGAGCGGGAGTCTCGAGGGTAGTGTGTGTGTGTGTGTGTGTGTGCACATACATTTCTTTAATTCATGCCTGCCTGTGTGTGTGGTGTGGTCTGTCCTAAATCTCTGTTTCACCCCCTGGAGCCCTCCCAGACCTAGCCTCCCAGCGTCCATGTCTGTCCCTGGAGCCCTCCCAGACCTAGCCTCCCAGCATCCATGTCTGTCCCTGGAGCCCTCCCAGACCTAGCCTCCCAGCGTCCATGTCTATCCCTGGAGCCCTCCCAGACCTAGCCTCCCAGCGTCCATGTCTATCCCTGGAGCCCTCCCAGACCTAGCCTCCCAGCGTCCATGTCTATCCCTGGAGCCCTCCCAAACCTAGCCTCCCAGCGTCCATGTCTGTCCCTGGAGCCCTCCCAGACCTAGCCTCCCAGCATCCATGTCTGTCCCTGGAGCCCTCCCAGACCTAGCCTCCCAGCGTCCATGTCTATCCCTGGAGCCCTCCCAGACCTAGCCTCCCAGCGTCCATGTCTATCCCTGGAGCCCTCCCAGACCTAGCCTCCCAGCGTCCATGTCTATCCCTGGAGCCCTCCCAGACCTAGCCTCCCAGCGTCCATGTCTGTCCCTGGACCCCTCGCAGACCTAGGCTCCCAGCGTCCATGTCTGTCCCTGGAGCCCTCCCAGACCTAGCCTCCCAGCGTCCATGTCTGTCCCTGGAGCCCTCCCAGACCTAGCCTCCCAGCGTCCATGTCTGTCCCTGGAGCCCTCCCAGACCTAGCCTCCCAGCGTCCATGTCTATCCCTGGAGCCCTCCCAGACCTAGCCTCCCAGCGTCCATGTCTATCCCTGGAGCCCTCCCAGACCTAGCCTCCCAGCGTCCATGTCTGTCCCTGGAGCCCTCCCAGACCTAGCCTCCCAGCGTCCATGTCTATCCCTGAAGCCCTCCCAGACCTAGCCCCCCAGCGTCCATGTCTATCCCTGGAGCCCTCCCAGACCTAGCCTCCCAGCGTCCATGTCTATCCCTGGAGCCCTCCCAGACCTAGCCCCCCAGCGTCCATGTCTATCCCTGGAGCCCTCCCAGACCTAGCCCCCCAGCGTCCATGTCTATCCCTGGAGCCCTCCCAGACCTAGCCCCCCAGCGTCCATGTCTATCCCTGGAGCCCTCCCAGACCTAGCCCCCCAGCATCCATGTCTGTCCCTGGAGCCTTCCCAGACCTAGCCTCCCAGCATCCATGTCTGTCCCGAATCATATGGCAAACAAGACGAATCCTGTCACATTAAGCACTAGCACAAATTGCACATCTTGGCTAATAAAAAGACAGAGAAATTGCTGCCAGCAGCTTTCTGGAAATCTCTCCGTAATTCCTCATGAGCTTTAGTATTACAGCCTCACTATCCAGAGATTAACTTCCACATGATGACTTCCACAGTTTACTGTTGCAATGCGGCTAACTGACTGGCTGACTGACTGGTTGACTGACTGACTGGCTGATTGGCTGGCTGACAGACTGGTTGGTTGGCTGGCTGGCTGACTGGCTGGCTGACTGGCTGGCTGAATGGTTGACTGACTGGCTGGCTGACTATATACATCTAATTTGCATATGTGTAGTTCCGTCTTATAAGCATTTTCATAAATGTATGTCATTCATAAATATTCTTCTGATTCGTATATATATATTGTATGTATATTTATGTACTGTTAATTTCTGACTAGAACTTGAGGTTAACAGTCTTCTCACATTATAGAATAACATTTATATATTATGTAACGTAAACTCACCCCATTCCGTACAAATGTGCGCAACCGCGACATTCAAACGAGGCTGCAAAGAAAACGAATGGGACTGTAGCGACTGTGTTGACTTCAAAATCTGGGGTGTGAACTAGGTTTCTATTCAGGCGTTGATTGACATGGTAATGGCTCTATAGTATTGGAGAAAAGTTGAAAAAACGGACCCACCGTTACACCGTAACGTACAGCACGCATAAAGCAACTATTTCTGTCTTCCTGCACTTCTCTCATCCTTTAGAAACAAGAAATGGACAGTGACTTTTTGCGTTATCACTGCATGCGATCATGATTCTCAAATCCTCTGTTTACTTCGGAAGATCACTTTAGCACCGCCCTAAAAACCAGATTCAAATTCGACACAAACCTTCAAATAGGTATGTAATGACACATTACATAAACTCTTTATAGTGTTTTATCTACATTTTAGAGGCGATAAGGTGATAAGTTGGACAGATCGAGTGAAAAAAATCTGTTTTCCCACACGACATCTCTCCTTCTCACTATCACGCATTAGTTTTGCTTCCCCACCCGCCATTTTGTTAAAGACCCGACGGAGCTCATTGCCTTGTTGAATCATGCAGAAACGGGCAGCGTGGAGGTCATTGCCTTGTTGAATCATGCAGAAACGGGCAGCATGGAGCTCATTGCCTTGTTGAATCATGCCGAAACGGACAGCGTGGAGCTCATTACCTTGTTGAATCATGCCGAAACGGGCAGCGTGGAGCTCATTGCCTTGTTGAATCATGCCGAAACGGGCAATGTGAAGCTCATTGCCTTGTTGAATCATGCAGAAACGGGCAGCGTGGAGCTCATTGCCTTGTTGAATCATGCCGAAACGGGCAGCGTGGAGCTCATTGCCTTGTTGAATCATGCCGAAACGGGCAGCGTGGAGCTCATTGCCTTGTTGAATAATGCCCGAAACGGGCAGCGTGGAGCTCATTGCCTTGTTGAATCATGCCGAAACGGGCAGGGTGGAGCTCATTGCCTTGTTGAATCATGCCGAAACGGGCAGCGTGGAGCTCATTGCCTTGTTGAATCATGCCGAAACGGGAGCTCATTGCCTTGTTGAATCATGGGGCAGCTCATTGCCTTGTTGAATCATGCCGAAACGGGCAGGGTGGAGCTCATTGCCTTGTTGAATCATGCCGAAACGGGCAGCGTGGAGCTCATTGCCTTGTTGAATCATGCCGAAACGGGCAGCGTGGAGCTCATTGCCTTGTTGAATCATGCCGAAACGGGCAGCGTGGAGCTCATTGCCTTGTTGAATCATGCCGAAACGGGCAGCGTGGAGCTCATTGCCTTGTTGAATCATGCCGAAACGGGCAGCGTGGAGCTCATTGCCTTGTTGAATCATGCCGAAACGGGCAGGGTGGAGCTCATTGCCTTGTTGAATCATGCCGAAACGGGCAGGGTGGAGCTCATTGCCTTGTTGAATCATGCCGAAACGGGCAGGGTGGAGGTCTCGGCATGAATTCTGTTGGAAAGGGGAGAAATTGTGCTTTACAATGATATTTACATTACAGTTGATCTGGAAGTATTAGGTTTTTGGCGATAAAATAAGGTCAATTGTACAGACCAAGGCAATGTACAAAAGTGAGTGAGTTTACGTTACTGTATATTGAGGTTCATAATCATCTCACATTATAGGATAAAATGTATATTTTATGTACTGTACTGTCTCCCTGCACCATTGATCCATAGCAGGGAGTCTCCGTCCCACCCCCCACCACTGCACCACTCTGAACCAATCAACATTCAAAGTGGGAACCCATCTCCATCCTCCTGTCATTTACAGACTCAGTGTGGATCCCAACCAGTCACCCCAGTATCCCAGGGTGCAGTGCAAGAGCAGGCCCAGTGGGACACGTCCCAATACTGACAGCTCCACACATCCATCCGTCCGTCAAACTCTATGGTACTTCCTACAGACGGAACTCCCATCTCTCCCCTCTTCCTCTCTTTTAGAAAATGTGATTGAAGCCATCCTGAGTCAATTTGGTTAAGTGTTACAGTAGGTAGCCTGTGTCATTAAAATTGTCATATTGTGACAAGGCCACTGTTGAAAATGTTATTGTCAGGGCCAGTCTGTCCAAGTTACGGTGGGTCGACTCAAATGACTCAGGGTGCGCTGTGACAGCTCCCACTGGTCCAGGCAGGGTACCACGGTCATTATGAATGCAAATACTGTAGCCGTGATTGAGGAAAGTGTCAGTCACTGGGATAGGAGGCCTAATACCTGCAGAGAGAAGGAGAGAGAGGGAGGGAGAAGAGGGGGAGAGATAATACGATCAGTGCTCGGGGAGAGCTCATCAGCATGCTCCCTGTGCTGTCACCCTAGCTGGGCCACCTTTATACACACACACATATTCAGACATGTTCTCTTACACATCTCGCTGTCTTACTTAGATCTCTCTCTCTCACACACACACACAGTATAACCTTTTCTCTCATGTCACCCTCCTGTCAGGGACTCATCAGAATTGATTACCAGGGTTTGGAGAAAGCAGGAAAGAATATATTGGAAGTCATGTGGAGATGTGCGACTGTTGACAGATTAGGGCTTAATGAAATGATGGATTTGGAATGTTTTGAGGCTTACGCATAAACAGAATGCCGTTACTCACAAGCATCTTCAGGCACCAAGAGGATTACACAAGGAAGAAGTTTTAAAAAACGTTATCTTTCCTTCTCAAAACTCTCTTTTCATTATACCATGTGAAAATATATTGATTAGGCGGCCAGTACCTAGGCCTTATAGAAGTGATATTGTAACCGTACTGTGATATAATGTAATGTTATACGATTCCATCTTACCGTGAGGCAACACAAAGATCATACAAGATCTGTAACATACGTTTCAGTTCATCCAAATATGTTGTTTCCCATCCATGATGCCCACATGAATTTACATATAGCGGCTTCCACGGAGCATGAAATATGGACTTGTTCTGTACACGCCGGCTGGCGCAATGCACTCTGGGAAGGCGAATGATTGACACATCAGCACTTCTGGCCTTAAATTTATGCATGTGTCATGATATCCCCTTAAAATGTTCTCTCGACTCCGGCGCAAGGTCATAATTTAGCTACGTCCGGTTTACTTCTCACTCCCTTGATAGCTCTGCTTGTAATTTAGCGTATTGCTTTAATTAAATGGATTGCGAACGGCAGCTTAAGTGCCTAGGATTTTTAAGACAAGCAATTTTTGGAAGAAACACAAGGTTATCTGAATTGTCAAAGTCCGCAGCGGCGGAGTGAACAGCACACACATAAAGAGGTATCTATATAGTTGAAAAGGCTCTAAACTGCTACCGTGTGTTTAGCTGAATTGGATGGTTATACAAATGTCACCTAGAGGAGGACGGGAGGGAAGGGGGAGAGCTACTTCTCCACACTGGGGGAGACTACAGTACAGAGGCCCTAGAGGGACAATTTAAAGGGGTCGATGGTGTGGATTCTGTCTGTATGCAGCAGGAAAGTGTGGTGATGCTGGGAAAGCGGGACCAGCAAATTGATTCGTGATGCCAAGACGCTTTTGCTGCAATTTCAGTCAACCATCAGAAGAGCCGAGGGCAGAAGAAATGAGACGGTCATGGATGTAGATTTAGTCAGAATGGTCAGTGATTATGAGATTTGGGCCGAATCAAAGTCATGGAGAAGCGAGCCTCAAAGGTCATTCCTTTATTCCTTTTGAGGACTTTCTTCAAAAATAGAATCACATAGAGTGAATTTAAAATCTGCCTTAGTGTCAAAGATACATTACATGTGAAAGTTGAGACAAATGAAGACCACCGGCACTGTACCCTTTTGGGTCACAGAGTTCGAATTACTGTGTCCTTGTCCTCCTCCTTACTGGTCGTTTCACTTCCTTATTGAAGCCATTTGGTCTGGTCAGGGGTTCCAAGCTCTTCTCTCCTATAGGATAGCGTGTGGTATGACTGGAACCTGTTCCTGTAGCCCGGGCTACTGCATCCTACTCCCCAGCCACTGCACCAGCACACGTCTGGCCCCTTTGTTTGTTACACTCCTGAATCTGCATCCATAATGTAGCCCTGGTTGCTGCCCTCCCGGGACTGGCTTTAGGAGAGAAAGAGATATAGAGGGAGGAAGAAAGAGAGCAGATAAAAAGCAAGGGAGAGTATGAGAGCAAGGGGAGAGGAAGAGAGGAAGAGGAGACCGAGAGAGGGAGAGGAGACCGAGAGAGGGAGAGGAGACCGAGAGAGGGAGAGGAGACCGAGAGAGGGAGAGGAGACCAAGAGAGGGAGAGGAGACCGAAGAGAGGGAGAGGAGACCGAGAGAGGGAGAGGAGACCGAGAGAGGAAGAGGAGACCGAGAGAGGAAGAGGAGACCGAGAGAGGGAGAGGAGACCGAGAGAGGGAGAGGAGACCGAGAGAGGGAGAGGAGACCGAGAGAGGAAGAGGAGACCGAGAGAGGGAGAGGAGACCGAGAGAGGGAGAGGAGACCGAGAGAGGGAGAGGAGACCGAGAGAGGGAGAGGAGACCGAGAGAGGGAGAGGAGACCGAGAGAGGGAGAGGAGACCGAGAGAGGGAGGGAGAGGAGACCGAGCGAGGGAGAGGAGACCGAGAGAGGGAGAGGAGACCGAGAGAGGGAGAGGAGACCGAGAGAGGGAGAGGAGACCGAGAGAGGGAGAGGGAAAGTAAGGGGATGGGAAGTCTGTGCTCCTGAGTGTCAGCATGCAGTCACCTCTGAGGCCACGGCAAACTGTGTCAGCCCTCTCTACTCTCATATCCTAAAGCAGAGGGAAATTATCCTAAGAGGGAGTACGAGAGAGAGGGAGATAGAAAGAGGAAAAGCGAGGGAGACATTGATTCCCCTCTCCCTCCTTCGACAGGGATTTGTGGGGATAAGGAGCAACATTTCTCCTTTGGCTTCTACTGCCCCTCCACCCATCAATGTCCTCGCTTCACTGACTCAGACAACTCTCCTCCACATTCTACTCACGTGTCCCATTGATCCTCCACACAATGGCCAAAGCCCTGGGAAAAGCGACTACAGTATAGGCTACGAGCTACACTACAGCACTATGCTGTTGGTCTGTCATTAGATGGACTTCCAGGGCCCAGGGAGTCAGGGGCTGGAGGTGTGGGGGACAGCCTGAGCTTAGTGAGCCGTCCCTGGGTAGGCAATGAGCCATCGCTGGCTAGCCTGGCTCCACTCGCAGCCTCCTCGCTCCACTGGACCATACAGGGACTGACTCGGAGCTTGGCCATGGAGGTTTGGATGGCTGCCAAGTAGTTTTTGGGGTTAGGGAAGTCAGATGAGGTCACCGCTCAGCACTGATGTAAGGTCCGTTTGGGTCATTTCTCCCCTAATGGTTAAGGTGAGGATTAAGGGAGGGTAAAACTGATCCTAGATCTGTGCCTACAGGGAGGAAACTTTTACACTGAGTCAGTGGGGCCCACAGAGTCTGACCCAGCAGTGCCTGAAGGACCCCACTGTGTTGTACTGTGTCTAGATCTCTGTCTGGCCTTGCTTCAGTAGCCCTCCCCTCCGAGCGCTGCTTAGGAATTCTCCAGACCTTCCTGTGGGCCTGGCTAAAGCCAGAGGTGTCCGGGGTTTATAGTTAATGCTCAGTGAATGTGCAGATGGGCTGATAGCGATTCCCTTTTCTCCTTGAGTGAGCTCTTTCACCCCTGCCTGTCTGTCGACCCTGGATAGAGTCAACATTGTAGAGAGGACACTAGTCCTTGAAGTGGTGGAGTGGAATTTCTTAAAGAAACTTAGGGTAAAAAAATGTGTGTTGTCGAAATTAATGAAATAAGTATTGATGGTTATCGATTGGTTAGCATCGAAACACTTCATTAGCGAGTTAAGCAATGACCTGGTCTCAGATGAGTCGTAGTGCGCTTTGACTGGTAAAATGGAGCTATATAAATCCAATCCATTATTATTACTATTATTATTAGTGTTCTGTTCCATATCTGAATCAGACATATCGGTACAATGATCATCCATTAGAGCAGTGGGCTTTTGTGTTAATCACCCTTTGTGCTTAAGTGCTTTGCATTGTTGAAGATATCAATGCAGGAGGGGCTGTTGATCTTTTGAAAATGTCAGGCTGTGGTCGACCAGCCATGCATTATTTGGATGTGGTCTCTCTCTCTCTTTCACTCTCTCCAACTCTCTCTATAACTTCAGAGTCCATGGTGCAGTATAACCCGATCGATCCTCTATGTCCAGCCAGGCATACATCCATACTGTACATTGATCTCTATAAGCTCGCCTTCGATTGCAGTGTACTTGCCCTCTGATTGGAAATCAACACAACCATTCAATGTGCTACAGACAGCGGTTTTAAAACCAAATCTCGAATGGTCTCCTAACGTCACATCTCAACAACGACCATAATGAAGAGTGCAGGTCTGGTCTGCTATGTACTGTAGTAGAAATCGTCAATTTACTCCGTGCATGGCCGAGAACTCTTCAGAATGGTTTAGACTAGGCACGGTGGTTTAGTTATTGCTATTGTGATGCTCCATAAACTCACCGTGTTTCCTTAATGAGAGAAACGTCACTCCAGCCAATTTTGGTAATGAGGTCCAATGGAAATATGTGTCTAGTCGTGGACGGGCCATGAGTGAGACAGCAGAGAGCTGGCTAATTGAATGTGGTGGTCACAGTAGTGTAAGTAGCAGAAAGAGGACAACAAAGCATCATGAGAGAAGCATAGAGAAACCATTAGCCCTATGCATCCAAGTGTGTCCCCGCACAGCCACACACACACACACACACACACACACACACACACACACACACACACACACACACACACACACACACACACACACACACACATCCTCAGTCAGAGAAGCAGGACTGCTGTGAACATTAAATGATCCTTTTGTTTTGAACCCTGTTATTGGGCTTAATGGTTCAGCAGTAAATTCTCTTCCTCTCTCCATGAAGGAAGAGTAGGAGGATTAAAAAACACGTTCAATGTCATTACAGTTTGGATTCAATGTCTCTGAAAGTCTCCATAGCAGCGTTCCTTCACTTTGAAATCTTTCTCCATTTGTAACTGAAGCGTCATTTATTCAGGACAGCTATATTAGAAAGGGAAAGCCTCTTCACTTACAAACGGCTCTGCTGTTAGCAGACGAGTCCACATACAAAACAAGGAATATGTTTGGTCAGTGCTTGACTTAGACTTGGGTTTCTCATATAGGATGTACAGTACAGTCTTGGCCTTTATAGTGGGCACGTTCCTCTGCCCAAATCTGACGCCAGATCTTACAATGCTATAACCACAATCAAATGTTATAGCAATCAGGTGCTCGACAGCACAGTCGATGACGTGGCACGCAACCATTGGTATATGCTCACAACATCTGAGCAGAGGAACGCCACCATTTACATTTGACATTTGAGTCATTTAGCAGACGCTCTTATCCAGAGAGACTTACAGTGCATTAATCTTAAGATAGCTAGGTGGGACAACCACATATCACATGCATAGAAAGTACATTTTTCTCAATAAAGTAGCTGTCAGTAGTCAGAACAAGAAGGGGGGTAGTACAGGAAGTACTGTACAGTATAGGCCTATATAGTGTTTGTATATGATGATCTGGAACAGACCTCATGGTTATACGATGATCTGGAACAGACCTCAAGGTTATATAATGATCTGGAACAGACCTCAGGGTTATATAATGATCTGGAACAGACCTCATGGTTATACGATGATCTGGAACAGACCTCAAGGTTATATAATGATCTGGAACAGACCTCAAGGTTATATAATGATCTGGAACAGACCTCAGGGTTATACAATGATCTGGAACAGACCTCAGGGTTATATGATGATCTGGAACAGACCTCAGGGTTATATGATGATCTGGAACAGACCTCATGGTTATATGATGATCTGGAACAGACCTCATGGTTATATGATGATCTGGAACAGACCTCAGGGTTATACAATGATCTGGAACAGACCTCATGGTTATACAATGATCTGGTACAGACCTCAGGGTTATACAATGATCTGGTACAGACCTCAGGGTTATACAATGATCTGGAACAGACCTCATGGTTATATGATGATCTGGAACAGACCTCATGGTTATATGATGATCTGGAACAGACCTCATGGTTATATGATGATCTGGAACAGACCTCATGGTTATACAATGATCTGGAGCAGACCTCAGGGTTATACAATGATCTGGAACAGACCTCATGGTTATATGATGATCTGGAACAGGGGCAGCAGGTAGCCTAGTGGTTAGGCCAGTAACCAAAAGGTTGCTAGATCAAATCCCTGAGCTGACAAGGTAAAAATATGTTGTTCTGCCCCTGAACAAGGCAGTTAACCCACTGTTCCTAGGCCGTCATTGTAAATAAGAATGTGTTCTTAACTGACTTGCCTAGTTAAATGAAGGTTAAATTAAAAAAACAGACCTCACAGTTATATGATGAATAACTGACCTCATGGTTATATGATAATCTGGAACAGACCTCAGGGTTATACGATGATCTGGAGCAGACCTCAGGGTCATACGATGATCTGGAGCAGACCTCATGGTTATACAATGATCTGGAACAGACCTCAGGGTTATATAATGATCTGGAACAGACCTCATGGTTATACGATGATCTGGAACAGACCTCAAGGTTATATAATGATCTGGAACAGACCTCAAGGTTATATAATGATCTGGAACAGACCTCAGGGTTATACAATGATCTGGAACAGACCTCAGGGTTATATGATGATCTGGAACAGACCTCAGGGTTATATGATGATCTGGAACAGACCTCATGGTTATATGATGATCTGGAACAGACCTCATGGTTATATGATGATCTGGAACAGACCTCAGGGTTATACAATGATCTGGAACAGACCTCATGGTTATACAATGATCTGGTACAGACCTCAGGGTTATACAATGATCTGGTACAGACCTCAGAGACCAGTCAGGGTTATACAATGATCTGGAACAGACCTCATGGTTATATGATGATCTGGAACAGACCTCATGGTTATATGATGATCTGGAACAGACCTCATGGTTATATGATGATCTGGAACAGACCTCATGGTTATACAATGATCTGGAGCAGACCTCAGGGTTATACAATGATCTGGAACAGACCTCATGGTTATATGATGATCTGGAACAGGGGCAGCAGGTAGCCTAGTGGTTAGGCCAGTAACCAAAAGGTTGCTAGATCAAATCCCTGAGCTGACAAGGTAAAAATATGTTGTTCTGCCCCTGAACAAGGCAGTTAACCCACTGTTCCTAGGCCGTCATTGTAAATAAGAATGTGTTCTTAACTGACTTGCCTAGTTAAATGAAGGTTAAATTAAAAAAACAGACCTCACAGTTATATGATGAATAACTGACCTCATGGTTATATGATAATCTGGAACAGACCTCAGGGTTATACGATGATCTGGAGCAGACCTCAGGGTCATACGATGATCTGGAGCAGACCTCATGGTTATACAATGATCTGGAGCAGACCTCAGGGTTATACAATGATCTGGAACAGACCTCATGGTTATATGATGATCTGGAACAAACCCCAAGGTTATACAATGATCTGGAACAGACCTCAGGGTTATACGATGATCTGGAGCAGACCTCAGGGTTATACGATGATCTGGAACAGACCTCAGGGTTATACGATGATCTGGAACAGACCTCAGGGTTATACGATGATCTGGAGCAGACCTCAGGGTTATACGATGATCTGGAGCAGACCTCAGGGTTATACGATGATCTGGAGCAGACCTCATGGGCCCTCATTACTTGCCTCTCAGGCCGTACTTCTGAGGCGTATATGCTCTGGACATGTACAGTATGCTCATTGAGACCAGTGTGTGTGTGTGTTCTTCTGGCGATCGGGCATCCTATCGAATCGACTGCTTCCTTCCTCCGCTCAGAGCGGTGATGCCAATGCTGCAGCTTTTTACCTTATTACTGTGACTAAGAGAGGCTTAAGGAAGGCAGAGGAAGATAAGGAAGAGAGGCCGGGGGGAGTGAGTAAGGGAGAGGGAGGGAGAGAGAGAGGGAGACGGGTGAGAGGGAGAGAGAGAGAAAGGGAGAGGGAGGAAATGACAAAGGGAGAAAGAGAGAGGATGGGAAGAAGAGAGAGGAAGAGGAGAGAGAGGAAGAGGAATGGAGAGGGTGTGTGTGTGTGTGTGTGTGTGTGTGTGTGTGTGTGTGTGTGTGTGTGTGTGTGTGTGTGTGTGTGTGTGTGTGTGTGTGTGTGTGTGTGTGTGTGTGTGTACGTGTACGTGTACGTGTACGTGTATGTGTGTGTGTGTGTGTGTGTGTGTGCATGTTCTTCTGTGTAGTCAGTGTGATCTTGGCCTACCTAGATTAACATGTCAATAAAGGTACTCCCACTTTGTGATTATTATGTGCATAAGCTCCATTATCTCATGCTGGGGATTTGCAGTATATTATGTACATACACGAATAATGGTACATTAGAGCCTGCATGACTTGTGGTATTACATAGAATAAAATGGGGTGATTTCCAATCCCCCAGGAATAAAGGTACAGTATTTTTGTGGAGTTGCAAGAGGAGAATAATGATTCCTCTCAGAGCTGAACCTGTCAACGTGCTTTGCTTTTTTTTTTGCATCAGTGCAGGTCTGTACCTGCTCTGTAGCTCCATAGTGACCTCTTGTGGACAGGAGTGGTACTGCATCATGTTGCTCCACCACATAACTCACCTCAATGGGCACACTAACTGTCACACTCAAGGTGCATCCTGCAATTCTAAGCCATTGAATTGGCCCTAGTCTCCCAAATAGCTGAAGTTTAGAGGCGTTTACCATATTTCATGTAGGGAAAAGATACACATCAACCAGATTCACAAGTCCCTTTATGTTTACCTGGTTTCTGCTCCTAATAATCTGACAAGGGGGCTGCAACATGGCGGAACATTTCAGAGCCAGAGAGAGATGGTCAAATAAATCCCTATTATCTTTGAACTGCCAATTATCCTCCACCGCTATCTGCCATCTTACAGACATCTGAGCCCCAAACCCTGGGGGAGGGATGGGGAGATGAGATGAGATGAGTGAGAACACTAATGAATGATGCTGAATCACCTCTTTGACTTTCTCAACATACTTTTAATGGCCGCTCCTTGATCAGTCCAGCTTAATATGGGCTCTAGTGGCTAGCCTCTCTGGCTCTCTGGCTTTGATGGTGTTTTGGGTTACGGTGTTGTGTGCTCACAGCTCATGGCCCTACTGTTGGTTGGTATAGAAAATGTTACCTCACTCAATGACAACTATTGATATAGACTGGCCGGTCTATGTCCCAGATTGCATGTACACAAGTATGCGTCTGTGTGCCTGCCTGTAATGGGGACATTTCGTATCACTAAATATTATATTTAGTTTACAGCAAGCTTTAGTTTTTGTTCTAGCACTACAAGGCTGATTCAAATAATCAACGCCTGATGATGAGTTGATGATTTGAATCAGCTGTGTAGTGCTGGGGTTTAGAGTGATCGACACAATGTTTCGCTTGTTTAGAGTTTCTGTAATACACATTCATTCCTGTGCAGAAGAAAGACACAGCACAAATGAGAAAACAGAGTGAGAAATAAAGAGAAAAAAGAGAGAATGGGATCCATAATCCGGGCGTCTCGTCGTTGGTCCCAAGTCCCCTGGGCTGGCTGGGTGGAGTTAAGAGACACTGGGCTTATCTCTCTCTCCGCCACATAAGATATGGCTGGGAAATGAGCTGAGAGGGGAGAAAAAGCTCCAGCACAGCGAGAGAATCTGTCTCCTGAGCCGTGTCAGCTTTCCCCTCTGTCCCATTCACTGTGTCAGTCAGTCAGTCTTGTCCCTGGCCTCTGGAGTCTATCTGCACATCACATTCACTGTGTCAGTCAGTCAGTCTTGTCCCTGGCCTCTGGAGTCTATCTGCACATCACATTCACTGTGTCAGTCAGTCAGTCTTGTCCCTGGCCTCTGGAGTCTATCTGCACATCACATTCACTGTGTCAGTCAGTCAGTCTTGTCCCTGGCCTCTGGAGTCTATCTGCACATCACATTCACTGTGTCAGTCAGTCAGTCTAGTCCCTGGCCTCTGGAGTCTATCTGCACATCACATCCTCTGTGTCAGTCAGTCAGTCTAGTCCCTGGCCTCTGGAGTCTATCTGCACATCACATCCTCTGTGTCAGTCAGTCAGTCTAGTCCCTGGCCTCTGGAGTCTATCTGCACATCACATCCTCTGTGTCAGTCAGTCAGTCTAGTCCCTGGCCTCTGGAGTCTATCTGCACATCACATCCTCTGTGTCAGTCAGTCAGTCTAGTCCCTGGCCTCTGGAGTCTATCTGCACATCACATCCTCTGTGTCAGTCAGTCAGTCTAGTCCCTGGCCTCTGGAGTCTATCTGCACATCACATCCTCTGTGTCAGTCAGTCAGTCTAGTCCCTGGCCTCTGGAGTCTATCTGCACATCGCATCCTCTGTGTCAGTCAGTCAGTCTAGTCCCTGGCCTCTGGAGTCTATCTGCACATCACATCCTCTGTGTCAGTCAGTCAGTCTAGTCCCTGGCCTCTGGAGTCTATCTGCACATCACATTCACTGTGTCAGTCAGTCAGTCTAGTCCCTGGCCTCTGGAGTCTATCTGCACATCACATCCTCTGTGTCAGTCAGTCAGTCTAGTCCCTGGCCTCTGGAGTCTATCTGCACATCACATTCACTGTGTCAGTCAGTCAGTCTAGTCCCTGGCCTCTGGAGTCTATCTGCACATCACATTCACTGTGTCAGTCAGTCAGTCTAGTCCCTGGCCTCTGGAGTCTATCTGCACATCACATTCACTGTGTCAGTCAGTCAGTCTAGTCCCTGGCCTCTGGAGTCTATCTGCACATCACATCCTCTGTGTCAGTCAGTCAGTCTAGTCCCTGGCCTCTGGAGTCTATCTGCACATCACATCCTCTGTGTCAGTCAGTCAGTCTAGTCCCTGGCCTCTGGAGTCTATCTGCACATCACATCCTCTGTGTCAGTCAGTCAGTCTAGTCCCTGGCCTCTGGAGTCTATCTGCACATCACATCCTCTGTGTCAGTCAGTCAGTCTAGTCCCTGGCCTCTGGAGTCTATCTGCACATCACATCCTCTGTGTCAGTCAGTCAGTCTAGTCCCTGGCCTCTGGAGTCTATCTGCACATCACATCCTCTGTGTCAGTCAGTCAGTCTAGTCCCTGGCCTCTGAGTCTATCTGCACATCGCATCCTCTGTGTCAGTCAGTCAGTCTAGTCCCTGGCCTCTGGAGTCTATCTGCACATCGCATCCTCTGTGTGAGTCAGTCAGTCTAGTCCCTGGCCTCTGGAGTCTATCTGCACATCACATCCTCTGTGTCAGTCAGTCAGTCTAGTCCCTGGCCTCTGGAGTCTATCTGCACATCACATCCTCTGTGTCAGTCAGTCAGTCTAGTCCCTGGCCTCTGGAGTCTATCTGCACATCACATCCTCTGTGTCAGTCAGTCAGTCTAGTCCCTGGCCTCTGGAGTCTATCTGCACATCGCATCCTCTGTGTCAGTCAGTCAGTCTAGTCCCTGGCCTCTGGAGTCTATCTGCACATCACATCCTCTGTGTCAGTCAGTCAGTCTAGTCCCTGGCCTCTGGAGTCTATCTGCACATCACATCCTCTGTGTCAGTCAGTCAGTCTTGTCCCTGGCCTCTGGAGTCTATCTGCACATCACATCCTCTGTGTCAGTCAGTCAGTCTAGTCCCTGGCCTCTGGAGTCTATCTGCACATCACATTCACTGTGTCAGTCAGTCAGTCTAGTCCCTGGCCTCTGGAGTCTATCTGCACATCACATCCTCTGTGTCAGTCAGTCAGTCTAGTCCCTGGCCTCTGGAGTCTATCTGCACATCACATTCACTGTGTCAGTCAGTCAGTCTAGTCCCTGGCCTCTGGAGTCTATCTGCACATCACATTCACTGTGTCAGTCAGTCAGTCTAGTCCCTGGCCTCTGGAGTCTATCTGCACATCACATTCACTGTGTCAGTCAGTCAGTCTAGTCCCTGGCCTCTGGAGTCTATCTGCACATCACATCCTCTGTGTCAGTCAGACAGTCTAGTCCCTGGCCTCTGGAGTCTATCTGCACATCACATCCTCTGTGTCAGTCAGTCAGTCTAGTCCCTGGCCTCTGGAGTCTATCTGCACATCACATCCTCTGTGTCAGTCAGTCAGTCTAGTCCCTGGCCTCTGGAGTCTATCTGCACATCACATCCTCTGTGTCAGTCAGTCAGTCTAGTCCCTGGCCTCTGGAGTCTATCTGCACATCACATCCTCTGTGTCAGTCAGTCAGTCTAGTCCCTGGCCTCTGGAGTCTATCTGCACATCGCATCCTCTGTGTCAGTCAGTCAGTCTAGTCCCTGGCCTCTGGAGTCTATCTGCACATCACATCCTCTGTGTCAGTCAGTCAGTCTAGTCCCTGGCCTCTGGAGTCTATCTGCACATCACATCCTCTGTGTCAGTCAGTCAGTCTTGTCCCTGGCCTCTGGAGTCTATCTGCACATCACATCCTCTGTGTCAGTCAGTCAGTCTAGTCCCTGGCCTCTGGAGTCTATCTGCACATCACATCCTCTGTGTCAGTCAGTCAGTCTAGTCCCTGGCCTCTGGAGTCTATCTGCACATCACATCCTCTGTGTCAGTCAGTCAGTCTAGTCCCTGGCCTCTGGAGTCTATCTGCACATCACATCCTCTGTGTCAGTCTGTCTGTCTGTCAGTCTGTCTGTCTGTCTGTCTGTCTGTCTGTCTGTCTGTCTCCCGAGCCGTGTCAGCTTACCCCTCAGCCCCATTCACTGTGTCAGTCAGTCAGTCTAGTCCCTGGCCTCTGGAGTCTATCTGCACATCACATTCACTGTGTCAGTCAGTCAGTCTAGTCCCTGGCCTCTGGAGTCTATCTGCACATCACATCCTCTGTGTCAGTCAGTCAGTCTAGTCCCTGGCCTCTGGAGTCTATCTGCACATCGCATCCTCTGTGTCAGTCAGTCAGTCTAGTCCCTGGCCTCTGGAGTCTATCTGCACATCACATCCTCTGTGTCAGTCAGTCAGTCTAGTCCCTGGCCTTTGGAGTCTATCTGCACATCGCATCCTCTGTGTCAGTCAGTCAGTCTAGTCCCTGGCCTCTGGAGTCTATCTGCACATCACATCCTCTGTGTCAGTCAGTCAGTCTAGTCCCTGGCCTCTGGAGTCTATCTGCACATCACATCCTCTGTGTCAGTCAGTCAGTCTAGTCCCTGGCCTCTGGAGTCTATCTGCACATCACATCCTCTGTGTCAGTCAGTCAGTCTAGTCCCTGGCCTCTGGAGTCTATCTGCACATCACATCCTCTGTGTCAGTCAGTCAGTCTAGTCCCTGGCCTCTGGAGTCTATCTGCACATCACATCCTCTGTGTCAGTCAGTCAGTCTTGTCCCTGGCCTCTGGAGTCTATCTGCACATCACATCCTCTGTGTCAGTCAGTCAGTCTAGTCCCTGGCCTCTGGAGTCTATCTGCACATCACATCCTCTGTGTCAGTCAATCAGTCTAGTCCCTGGCCTCTGGAGTCTATCTGCACATCACATCCTCTGTGTCTGTCTGTCTGTCTGTCTGTCTGTCTGTCTGTCTGTCTGTCTGTCTGCCTGTCTGCCTGTCTGCCTGTCTGTCTGTCTGTCTCCTGAGCCGTGTCAGCTTACCCCTCAGCCCCATTCACTGTGTCAGTCAGTCTAGTCCCTGGCCTCTGGAGTCTATCTGCACATCACATCCTCTGTGTCTGTCTGTCTGTCTGTCCTGTCTGTCCTGTCTGCCTGTCTGCCTGTCTGCCTGTCTGTCTGTCTGTCTGTCTGTCTGTCTGTCTGTCTGTCTGTCTCCTGAGCCGTGTCAGCTTACCCCTCAGCCCCATTCACTGTGTCAGTCAGTCAGTCTAGTCCCTGGCCTCTGGAGTCTATCTGCACATCACATCCTCTGTGTCTGTCAGCTGGATGGAGCCAGGTGCTGCTGCTACAGATGATCAAAATCTGATGTCTATGAGATTCCCCTTCAAATGGCTCTTGAAGTAGTATAGGTGGTGGTTATAGTTGCTTGAATGTCCCTCTTGATGTCAATGCTCCTTTCTGACAATCTCAGGGGGTATCGTATGATCCTGAGGCCTGAATCTCTCTGCGTCTAGTATAATGTAAAGGTTTTTATGCTTCTACACCTGCATTGCTTGCTGTTTGGGGTTTTAGGCTGGGTTTCTGTACAGCACTTTGTGACATCAGCTGATGTAATAATAATAATGATGGCATTTCAGTACCTCTACCAGTTGTTCAAACACAAACCGCCTCTTCAATCTCGGACACATCATCAGCATTAGCCTGATCTTTGGGGTGGCATGCATTGTATCTGATATGCATAGCACATCCAATATGCTTTACAGTGGATCTGACAGCGTTTTAACTACTTTGCTGACAAGAAACAAACAGACAATCATAATATCAGTCAGAAACCAACTTTATAAGAGGTTTTAAAAATAGGTTCTATGTGACTCAACATTCCATGACGTACACTAAGGCATTGTTGGCAGAATAGATGGATGCAGTTCAATACATGTTTCATATAATTCACCAATACATTTCTTGATAGTTCCAAAAATATTGCTATCAGGTTGTAAATCACAGCTGGCCTGGTACATTCTCTGCTTGCTCCATTCGGGATGCACCGTTTCAGTTTCCATGACTCAATATTCTGGACAAAAACAGACGAATGTAACCAAGGCTGGAAATGTCAATACAATCAAACTACGAAGGGCAATGATCACAAGTCAGTCATAACGTGGCTAATAGCTTGCTATTTATGTAGCAAGCTAAAAACACAGAGCCTAACGTCAGCTAGCTAGCTGCTAGGAGGATGTCATGTCATTGGAGGAGTGGATGAGTGACATGGAGTTAATCACTAGACATGTAGAACAGAACGGAAGCAGAATCCATGGGACTGTACAGGCTGGGTCAACATGGAGTTAATCACTAGACATGTAAAACAGAACGGAAGCAGAATCCATGGGACTGTACAGACTGGGTCAACATGGAGTTAATCACTAGACATGTAAAACAGAACGGAAGCAGAATCCATGGTAGTGTACAGACTGGGTCAACATGGAGTTAATCACTAGACATGTAGAACAGAACGGAAGCAGAATCCATGGGACTGTACAGACTGGGTCAACATGGAGTTAATCACTAGACATGTAAAACAGAACGGAAGCAGAATCCATGGGACTGTACAGACTGGGTCAACATGGAGTTAATCACTAGACATGTAGAACAGAACGGAAGCAGAATCCATGGGAGTGTACAGACTGGGTCAACATGGAGTTAATCACTAGACATGTAAAAACAGAACGGAAGCAGAATCCATGGTAGTGTACAGACTGGGTCAACATGGAGTTAATCACTAGACATGTAGAACAGAACGGAAGCAGAATCCATGGGACTGTACAGACTGGGTCAACATGGAGTTAATCACTAGACATGTAAAACAGAACGGAAGCAGAATCCATGGTAGTGTACAGACTGGGTCAACATGGAGTTAATCACTAGACATGTAGAACAGAACGGAAGCAGAATCCATGGGACTGTACAGACTGGGTCAACATGGAGTTAATCACTAGACATGTAAAACAGAACGGAAGCAGAATCCATGGGACTGTACAGACTGGGTCAACATGGAGTTAATCACTAGTCATGTAAAACAGAACGGAAGCAGAAAATGTGTACCTTAATTAATATAGGCACCAAAAGCCATGTATCTGTAATAAGAACCATGTAGCTGTAATAAGAACCGTGTATCTGTAATAAGAACCATGTAGCTGTAATAAGAACTGTATCTGTGATAAGAACCGTGTATCTGTGATAAGGACCGTGTATCTGTGATAAGAACCGTGTATCTGTGATAAGAACCGTGTATCTGTGATAAGGACCGTGTATATGTGATAAGAACCATGTATCTGTAATAAGAACCGTGTATCTGTAATAAGAACTGTGTATCTGTGATAAGAACCGTGTATCTGTGATAAGAACCGTGTATCTGTGATAAGGACCGTGTATCTGTGATAAGAACCGTG
The DNA here is from genome assembly GCF_036934945.1 of Oncorhynchus masou masou. Taxonomy (NCBI): domain Eukaryota; kingdom Metazoa; phylum Chordata; class Actinopteri; order Salmoniformes; family Salmonidae; genus Oncorhynchus; species Oncorhynchus masou. The sequence goes on along the minus strand of NC_088217.1, from coordinate 81,840,601 downwards.
TATCTGTGATAAGGACCGTGTATCTGTGATAAGGACCATGTATCTGTGATAAGAACCATGTATCTGTGATAAGAACCGTGTATCTGTAATAAGGACCGTGTATCTGTGATAAGAACCGTGTATCTGTGATAAGAACCGTGTATCTGTGATAAGAACCGTGTATCTGTGATAAGGACCGTGTATCTGTGATAAGAACCGTGTATCTGTGATAAGAACCGTGTATCTGTGATAAGGACCGTGTATCTGTGATAAGGACCGTGTATCTGTGATAAGAACCATGTATCTGTAATAAGGACCGTGTATCTGTGATAAGAACCGTGTATCTGTGATAAGAACCGTGTATCTGTGATAAGGACCGTGTATCTGTGATAAGAACCGTGTATCTGTGATAAGGACCGTGTATCTGTGATAAGGACCATGTATCTGTGATAAGAACCGTGTATCTGTGATAAGGACCGTGTATCTGTGATAAGAACCGTGTATCTGTGATAAGGACCGTGTATCTGTGATAAGGACCGTGTATCTGTGATAAGAACCGTGTATCTGTGATAAGGACCGTGTATCTGTAATAAGGACCGTGTATCTGTGATAAGAACCGTGTATCTGTGATAAGAACCGTGTATCTGTGATAAGAACCGTGTATCTGTGATAAGAACCATGTATCTGTGATAAGAACCATGTATCTGTAATAAGGACCGTGTATCTGTGATAAGAACCGTGTATCTGTGATAAGAACCGTGTATCTGTGATAAGGACCGTGTATCTGTGATAAGAACCATGTATCTGTAATAAGGACCGTGTATCTGTGATAAGAACCGTGTATCTGTGATAAGAACCGTGTATCTGTGATAAGAACCATGTATCTGTGATAAGAACCGTGTATCTGTGATAAGAACCGTGTATCTGTGATAAGGACCGTGTATCTGTGATAAGGACCATGTATCTGTAATAAGGACCGTGTATCTGTGATAAGAACCGTGTATATGTGATAAGAACCGTGTATCTGTGATAAGGACCGTGTATCTGTGATAAGAACCATGTATCTGTAATAAGGACCGTGTATCTGTAAAACTGACCATCCTACCGATCCTCGACTTCGGCGATGTCACTTACAAAATAGCCTCCAATAACCTACTCAATAAATTGGATGCAGTCTATCACAGTGCCTTCCGTTTTGTCACTAAAGCCCCATATACCTAGCACTGCGACCTGTACACTCGTTGGCTGGCCCTCACTTCATACTCATCGCCAAACCCACTGGCTCCAGGTCATCTACAAGACCCTGCTAGGTAAAGTCCCCCCTTATCTCAGCTCACTGGTCACCATAGCATCACCCACCTGTAGCACGCGCTCCAGCAGGTATATCTCACTGGTCACCCGCAAAACCAATTCTTCCTTTGGACTCCTCTCCTTCCAGTTCTCTGCTGCCGATGACTGGAACGAACTACAAAAATCTCTGAAACTGGAAACACTTATCTCCCTCACTAGCTTTAAGCACCAGCTGTCAGAGCAGCTCACAGATTACTGCACCTGTACGTAGCCCATCTATAAATAGCCCACACAACTACCTCTTCCTCTACTGTATTTATTTATTTTGCTCCTTTGCACCCCATTATTTCTATCTCCACTATGCACATTCTTCCACTGCAAATCTACCATTCCAATGTTTTACTTGCTATATTGTATTTACTTTGCCACCATGGCCTTTTTTGCCTTTACCTCCCTTATCTCACCTCATTTGCTCACATTGTATAGAGACTTATTTTTCTACTGTATTATTGACTGTATGTTTGTTTTACTCCATGTGGAACTCTGTGTTGTTCTATGTGTCGAACTGCTTTGCTTTATCTTGGCCAGGTCGCAATTGTAAATGAGAACTTGTTCTCAACTTGCCTACCTGGTTAATTAAAGGTGAAATAAATCAAATCAAAAATCTGTAATAAGAACCATGTATCTGTAATAAGAACCATGTATCTGTAATAAGAACCATGTATCTGTAATAAGACCCGTGTATCTGTAATAAGAACCATGTATCTGTAATAAGAACCATGTATCTGTAATAAGACCCATGTATCTGTAATAAGAACATATGTTTGTTCTAATCAAGTATTATTAGAAAAACACTTATATTAGGAAAGTATATAAACAATAAATGTAGTATTTTTTGTATTAACACTATGGCACCGCCACCATTATAATCTAAATTGAGCAGATGTGGTCGTTAACAAGCAAGAATTGGGACAAGAAGATAATGGTGGCGAGATGCCAAGGGGTGTTAATCATCTCCATAGAGGGGAGTGACCATGTGTGTTATCTGAAGGTGGAAACCTATAGATGCCAAGGGGTGTTAATCATCTCCATAGAGGGGAGTGACCATGTGTGTTATCTGAAGGTGGAAACCTATAGATGCCAAGGGGTGTTCATCATCTACATAGAGGGGAGTGACCATGTGTGTTATCTGAAGGTGGAAACCTATAGATGCCAAGGGGTGTTCATCATCTACATAGAGGGGAGTGACCATGTGTGTTATCTGAAGGTGGAAACCTATAGATGCCAAGGGGTGTTAATCATCTCCATAGAGGGGAGTGACCATGTGTGTTATCTGAAGGTGGAAACCTATAGATGCCAAGGGGTGTTAATCATCTCCATAGAGGGGAGTGACCATGTGTGTTATCTGAAGGTGGAAACCTATAGATGCCAAGGGGTGTTCATCATTTACATAGAGGGGAGTGACCATGTGTGTTATCTGAAGGTGGAAACCTATAGATTCCAAGGGGTGTTAATCATCTCCATAGAGGGGAGTGACCATGTGTGTTATCTGAAGGTGGAAACCTAGAAAGCCTGAGGTCTGTAACAAGAAAAATCAGTTGTTCCATGGAATTGCTTTGTAAGAAAGTCTATTTGAATTTACAAGTTCCATTATCTGAGAAATATTTGATTCAATATTTCCACAACATTATCTAGTTAGAATATCCCTTGCGTTCGCAAATTCACTCTGACTATCTATTTCAGAACAGACTTGTCTGAGTATGTCAGAGCACAGAATAACTGATGCTCTTACGAATTTGCTACACCGGCTGAATATGACCGGTGTCAGTAAATGTAGGCAGAAAAAGTAATAGTTAATCAAGAATGCTCTAGATAACATGTAAACAGCCTAGCTAACCCGATCTGCTAGGGTGAGTAAAGTGGTCAGAGTGAGGTGTTCTCTCATTTGTGTCTGGAAGTAGCAAGCTAGCCAACTTTAGCCAGTTAGCTTGGGTGCTTGGTTGCAGGCAAGTTGCAGCAGGAAGGGAAGTCTACAATTCCTCATCGTTTATCAGTACAATTTTGACGGCCAATTCGGAAAGTATTCAGACCCCTTGACTTTCTCCATATTTTGTTACATTACAGACTTATTTTTTTCCCTTCAATCTACACACAATACTCCATAATGACAAAGGAAAACTGTTTTTTAGAAATGTTTGCTAATTTATCAAATTTAAAAAACGGATAAATCCTTAACATAAGTATTTAGACACTTCACTCAATACTTTGTTGAAGGACCTTTGGCAGCGATTACAGCCTCAAGTCCTCTTGGGTATGAAACTACAAGCTTGGCACACCTGTATTTGAGATCTTCTCCCATTCTTCTCTGCAGAACATCTCAAGCTCTGTCAGGTTGGATAGCTTTGCTGCACAGCTATATTCAGGTCTCTCCAGAGATGTTCGATCGGGTTCAAGTCCGGGCTCTGGCGGAGCCACTCAAGGACATTCAGAGACTTTTCCCGAAGTCACTCCTGCATTGGCAAACTCCAAGCAGGCTGTCATGTGCCTTTTACTGAGGAGTGGCTTCCGTCTAGCCACGCCTGATTGGTGGAGTGCTGCAGGGATGAATGTCCTTCTGGAAGGTTCTACCATCTCCACAAAGGAACTCTGGAACTCTGTCAGAGTGACCATCGTGTTCTTGGTCACCTCCCTGACCAAGGACCTTCTCCCCCAATTGCTCAGTTTGGCCGGCGGAAAGCTCTAGGAAGAATCTTGGTTGTTCCAAACTTCTTCCATTTAAGAATGATGAAGGCCACTGTGTTCTTGGGGTCCTTCAATGATGCAGAAATGTTTTGGTACCCTTCCCCAGATCTGTACTTCGACAATCCTGTCTCGGCGCTCTACGGACATTTCCTTTGACCTCATGGCTTGGTTTTTGATCTAAAATGTACCGTCAACTGTCGGACCTTATATAGACAGGTGTGTGACTTTCCAAATTATGTCCAATCAATTTAATTTACCACAGGTGGACTCCAATCAAGTTGTAGAACGATCTAAATATGATCAATGGAAACAGGATGCACCTGAGCTCAATTTCGAGTATAATAACAAAGGGTCTGAATACTTACGTAAATAAGGTATTTCTGTTTAGTTTTTTTAAATAATTTGCAAAAATGTCTAAAAACCTGTTTTTGCTTTGTCATTGTGGGGTATTGTGTGTAGATTGATGAGGAACAGGTGTATTTAATTAATTTTAGGATAAGGCTGTAACGTAACAAAATGTGGAAAAGGGGAAGGGGTCTGAATGCTATCAGAATGCACTGTACTGTATCTAATGTTCTTTCATTCAATTTGAGCTCATCTTGCTCTGGCTAGCATTAATTGTTGATGTTGTTGTTGATGTGCATAACTGAGGGAGAGAGAACCTACCTTTTCATGGTTGTTTGATCAATAGGAGTGTAAAGTTCCCAAGTGTATGAGGACTCCTGTGGAATTTACATAATTGCAGATATCTATTCAGGTGTATTTTATGGCTTTTGTCGAATGCGTTCTAATGATCTAACTCCGCGCTGTTGCAACACACAGTCCAGTTCAAAGTGAACGATGGCAGGCCCTACTGCCTGTAAACACACAGTCCAGTTCAAAGTGAATGATGGCAGGCCCTACTGCCTGTAAACACACAGTCCAGTTCAAAGTGAATGATGGCAGGTCCTACTGCCTGTAAACACACAGTCCAGTTCATAGTGAATGATGGCAGGCCCTACTACCTGTAAACACACAGTCCAGTTCAAAATGAACGACGGCAGGTCCTACTGCCTGTAAACACACAGTCCAGTTCAAAGTGAACGACGACAGGCCCTACTGCCTGTAAACACACAGTCCAGTTCAAAGTGAACGACGGCAGGTCCTACTGCCTGTCAACACACAGTCCAGTTCAAAGTGAATGATGGCAGGCCCTACTGCCTGTAGACACACAGTCCAGTTCAAAGTGAATGATCGCAGGCCCTACTGCCTGTAAACACACAGTCCAGTTCAAAGTGAACGATGGCAGGCCCTACCGCCTGTAAACACACAGTCCAGTTCATAGTGAACGACGGCAGGCCTTAATACCTGTAAACACAAGGTCCAGTTCAAAGTGAATGATGGCAGGCCCTACTGCCTGTAAACACACAGTCCAGTTCAAAGTGAACGACGGCAGGCCTTAATGCCTGTAAACACAAGGTCCAGTTCAAAGTGAATGATGGCAGGCCCTACTGCCTGTAAACACATAGTCCAGTTCAAAGTGAATGATGGCAGGCCCTACTGCCTGTAAACACACAGTCCAGTTCAAAGCGAATGATGGCAGGTCCTACTGCATGTAAACACACAGTCCAGTTCAAAGTGAACGATGGCAGGCCCTACCGCCTGTAAACACACAGTCCAGGTCAAAGTGAATGATGGCAGGTCCTACTGCCTGTAAACACACAGTCTAGTTCATAGTGAATGATGGCAGGTCCTACTGCCTGTAAACACACAGTCCAGTTCATAGTGAATGATGGCAGGCCCTACTACCTGTAAACACACAGTCCAGTTCATAGTGAACGACGGCAGGCCCTACTGCCTGTAAACACACAGTCCAGTTCAAAGTGAACGACGGCAGGTCCTACTGCCTGTCAACACACAGTCCAGTTCATAGTGAATGATGGCAGGCCCTACTGCCTGTAAACACACAGTCCAGTTCAAAGTGAATGATGGCAGGCCCTACTGCCTGTAAACACACAGTCCAGTTCAAAGTGAATGATCGCAGGCCCTACTGCCTGTAAACACACAGTCCAGTTCAAAGTGAACGATGGCAGGCCCTACTGCCTGTAAACACACAGTCCAGTTCAAAGTGAATGATGGCAGGCCCTACTGCCTGTAAACACACAGTCCAGTTCAAAGTGAATGATGGCAGGTCCTACTGCCTGTAAACACACAGTCCAGTTCATAGTGAATGATGGCAGGCCCTACTACCTGTAAACACACAGTCCAGTTCAAAATGAACGACGGCAGGTCCTACTGCCTGTAAACACACAGTCCAGTTCAAAGTGAACGACGACAGGCCCTACTGCCTGTAAACACACAGTCCAGTTCAAAGTGAACGACGGCAGGTCCTACTGCCTGTCAACACACAGTCCAGTTCAAAGTGAATGATGGCAGGCCCTACTGCCTGTAAACACAGAGTCCAGTTCAAAGTGAACGATGGCAGGCCCTACCGCCTGTAAACACACAGTCCAGTTCATAGTGAACGACGGCAGGCCTTAATGCCTGTAAACACAAGGTCCAGTTCAAAGTGAATGATGGCAGGCCCTACTGCCTGTAAACACACAGTCCAGTTCAAAGTGAACGACGGCAGGCCTTAATGCCTGTAAACACAAGGTCCAGTTCAAAGTGAATGATGGCAGGCCCTACTGCCTGTAAACACACAGTCCAGTTCAAAGTGAATGATGGCAGGCCCTACTGCCTGTAAACACACAGTCCAGTTCAAAGCGAATGATGGCATGTCCTACTGCCTGTAAACACACAGTCCAGTTCAAAGTGAACGATGGCAGGCCCTACCGCCTGTAAACACACAGTCCAGTTCAAAGTGAACGACGGCAGGCCCTACTGCCTGTAAACACACAGTCCAGTTCAAAGTGAATGATCGCAGGCCCTACTGCCTGTAAACACACAGTCCAGTTCAAAGTGAATGATGGCAGGTCCTACTGCCTGTAAACACACAGTCCAGTTCAAAGTGAACGATGGCAGGCCCTACTGCCTGTAAACACACAGTCCAGTTCAAAATGAATGATGGCAGGTCCTACTGCCTGTAAACACACAGTCCAGTTCAAAGTGAATGATGACAGGTCCTACTGCCTGTAAACACACAGTCCAGTTCAAAGTGAATGATGACAGGCCCTACTGCCTGTAAACACACAGTCCAGTTCAGGCCCTACTGCCTGTAAACACACAGTCCAGTTCAAAGTGAATGATGGCAGGCCCTTGTGGCAAATGGCTTGTTTGCATGAGGCCTACTGTAGCTTTGATTGGATATGGTGCACTGTCTGTGTAGACTCTGGTCCTGGACAAGACAGATGTTTGGTTAGGTTTTATTTACTGCAGTGTCTATTATTTGTCTAAACTCCACGGCCGCTTTCCCACTCTATATTGCTATAGAATTTTCACAAATGCCTTACTATACATAGTTCCCAAACATTCTAAGAATTTATGGAAATGTGAAAATGACCATATCTAGGTGCTCGCTTGTCAGAATTTTTTTTTTTAAGTGTCATATTCTTTGTGGGAGTGTATGTGAACAGATTTTAACAAGATTTCATTTGGCTAAATTGCTGTCAGTTCCACTTTAAATAGCACTGATGCTGTTGTGTGTAGAACATCTTTCACCATGCACGCTGTGAATCATGTTTCACACTCACACTAATTGGTAGGGTAGAACAATAAGGGTACTGGGCTAATAACCACCCCCTGCCCTTTGTGTGGAGGACGCCAGGAGTGTGCGTGGGAGAGAGTGAAAGAGAGTTCATCAGTGTTCAGGAGCATGAGGGAGAGAATGGGAGGAGGGATGGGAGCTTCTGAGGTGGTAGGAGAGCTTCAGAGGAGGTAGGTGAGCTTCAGATGGGATAGGGGAACCTCAGAGGGGATAGGGGAACTTCAGAGGGGATATGAGAGCTTCAGAGGGGATAGGGGAACCTCAGAGGGGATGGGGGAACCTCAGAGGGGATGGGGGAACCTCAGGGGGGATAGGGGAGAGCTTCAGAGGGGATAGGAAAGCTTCAGAGGAGGTAGGGGAACTTCAGAGGGGATAGGAAAGCTTCAGAGAGGATAGGGGAACTTCAGATGGGATAGGAGGGCTTCAGAGAGGATAGGGGAACTTCAGAGGGGATAGGGGAACTTCAGAGGGGATAGGGGAACCTCAGAGGGGATGGGGGAACTTCAGAGGGGATAGGAGAGCTTCAGATGGGATAGGGGAACCTCAGAGGGGATAGGGGAACTTCAGAGGGGATAGGAGAGCTTCAGAGGGGATAGGGGAACCTCAGAGGGGATGGGGGAACCTCAGAGGGGATGGGGGAACCTCAGGGGGGATAGGGGAGAGCTTCAGAGGGGATAGGAAAGCTTCAGAGGAGGTAGGGGAACTTCAGAGGGGATAGGGGAACTTCAGAGGGGATAGGAAAGCTTCAGAGAGGATAGGGGAACTTCAGAGGGGATAGGGGAACTTCAGAGGGGATAGGAAAGCTTCAGAGAGGATAGGGGAACTTCAGAGGGGATATGAAAGCTTCAGAGAGGATAGGGGAACTTCAGAGGGGATAGGAGGGCTTCAGAGAGGATAGGGGAACTTCAGAGGGGATAGGAGGGCTTCAGAGAGGATAGGGGAACTTCAGAGGGGATAAGGAAACTTCAGAGGGGATAGGAGAGCTTCAGAGGGGATAAGGGAACTTCAAAGGGGATAGGAGAGATTCAGAGGGGATAAGGGAACTTCAAAGGGGATAGGAGAGCTTCAGAGGGGATAGGAGAGCTTCAGAGGGGATAAGGGAACTTCAGAGGGGATAAGGGAACTTCAGAGGGGATAGGAGAGCTTCAGAGGGGAAAGGGGAGCTTCAGAGGGAAAAGGGGAGCTTCACGGGTGTCTATGAGTTCAGGAGGATGTAGGTGTTGGAAGGTGCAGGAGAGTCTGGAGGTGTGCATTAGAACCTAGACAATAGGAGACACCATCTAATAAGAATCGCCCATATTATCCATGGTACTGGAAAGACCTACATTAGTGGGCTTCAGCTCACCCAGACATTTTCCCCTGCTTTACCCACAACCATATTACTTCCATACCGCGACAACCATGCCTTATTTCCTATTTCCTGTCTCCACAGGAAGTCAAGTCAACCTGACGTGCCGAGCATTCTTCGGCTTCGCCGGGGAGGTCAGTCCGCTCATCTACTGGATGAAGGGAGAGAAGTTCATCGAAGACCTGGACGTGGAAAGGTTCAGAGAGAGTGACATCAAGTAAGACACACACACACACATCAAGTAACACCCTGTCACACACACGTCAAGTAAGACCCTGTTACACACACACAAACACATTGCTTGAGGTCATATGGGATATACATACATTCCTGCATGAACTGTAAAAAGTCAAAGCCACAGTTTTGACCAACACACTTGTGATGCTGTGGTATGATGTAGTGCTATTACCAGGCTGTGGTATGATGTAGTGCTATTACCAGGCTGTGGTATGGTGTAATGCTATTACCAGGCTGTGGTATGTTGTAGTGCTATTACCAGGCAGTGGTATGTTGTAATGCTATTACCAGGCTGTGGTATGGTGTAATGATATTACCAGGCTGTGGTATGTTGTAATACTATTACCAGGCTGTGGTATGGTGTGATACTATTACCAGGCTGTGCTATGTTGCAATGCTTTACCAGGCTGTGGTATGGTGTGATACTATTACCAGGCTGTGGTATGTTGTAATGCTATTACCAGGCTGTGGTATGGTGTAATACTATTACCAGGCTGTGGTATGGTGTAATACTATTACCAGGCTGTGGTATGGTGTAATGATATTACCAGGCTGTGGTATGTTGTGATACTATTACCAGTCTGTGGTATGGTGTGATACTATTACCAGGCTGTGGTATGTTGTAATACTATTACCAGTCTGTGGTATGTTGTAATACTAATACCAGGCTGTGGTATGGTGTAATGCTATTACCAGGCTGTGGTATGTTGTAATACTATTACCAGTCTGTGGTATGTTGTAATGCTATTACCAGGCTGTGGTATGGTGTGATACTATTACCAGTCTGTGGTATGGTGTGATACTATTACCAGGCTGTGGTATGGTGTGATACTATTACCAGTCTGTGGTATGTTGTAATACTAATACCAGGCTGTGGTATGGTGTAATGCTATTACCAGGCTGTGGTATGTTGTAATACTATTACCAGTCTGTGGTATGTTGTAATACTAATACCAGTCTGTGGTATGTTGTAATACTATTACCAGGCTGTGGTATGGTGTAATACTATTACCAGGCTGTGGTATGTTGTAATACTATTACCAGGCTGTGGTATGTTGTAATACTATTACCAGGCTGTGGTATGTTGTAATGCTATTACCAGGCTGTGGTATGGTGTAATGATATTACCAGGCTGTGGTATGTTGTAATACTATTACCAGGCTGTGGTATGGTGTGATACTATTACCAGGCTGTGCTATATTACAATGCTTTACCAGGCTGTGGTATGGTGTGATACTATTACCAGGCTGTGGTATGTTGTAATGCTATTACCAGGCTGTGGTATGGTGTAATACTATTACCAGGCTGTGGTATGGTGTGATACTATTACCAGGCTGTGGTATGTTGTAATGCTATTACCAGGCTGTGGTATGGTGTAATACTATTACCAGGCTGTGGTATGGTGTAATACTATTACCAGGCTGTGGTATGGTGTAATACTATTACCAGGCTGTGGTATGGTGTAATACTAATACCAGGCTGTGGTATGTTGTAATGCTATTACCAGGCTGTGGTATGGTGTAATGATATTACCAGGCTGTGGTATGTTGTAATGCTATTACCAGGCTGTGGTATGGTGTAATGATATTACCAGGCTGTGGTATGGTGTAATACTAATACCAGGCTGTGGTATGTTGTAATGCTATTACCAGGCTGTGGTATGGTGTAATGATATTACCAGGCTGTGGTATGTTGTAATGCTATTACCAGGCTGTGGTATGTTGTAATGCTATTACCAGGCTGTGGTATGTTGTAATACTATTACCAGGCTGTGGTATGGTGTGATACTATTACCAGTCTGTGGTATGTTGTAATACTAATACCAGGCTGTGGTATGGTGTAATGCTATTACCAGGCTGTGGTATGGTGTAATGCTATTACCAGGCTGTGGAATGTTGTAATGCTATTACCAGGCTGTGGTATGGTGTGATACTATTACCAGTCTGTGGTATGTTGTAATACTATTACCAGGCTGTGGTATGGTGTGATACTATTACAAGGCTGTGGTATGGTGTGATACTATTACCAGTCTGTGGTATGTTGTAATACTATTACCAGGCTGTGGTATGTTGTAATACTATTACAAGGCTGTGGTATGTTGTAATACTAATACCAGGCTGTGGTATGTTGTAATACTATTACCAGGCTGTGGTATGGTGTGATACTATTACCAGTCTGTGGTATGGTGTGATACTATTACCAGTCTGTGGTATGTTGTAATACTAATACCAGGCTGTGGTATGTTGTAATACTATTACAAGGCTGTGGTATGTTGTAATACTAATACCAGGCTGTGGTATGTTGTAATACTATTACCAGGCTGTGGTATGGTGTAATGCTATTACCAGGCTGTGGTATGGTGTAATACTATTACCAGGCTGTGGTATGGTGTAATGCTATTACCAGGCTGTGGTATGTTGTAATGCTATTACCAGGCTGTGGTATGTTGTAATACTATTACCAGGCTGTGGTATGTTGTAATACTAATACCAGTCTGTGGTATGTTGTAATACTAATACCAGGCTGTGGTATGTTGTAATGCTATTACCAGGCTGTGGTATGTTGTAATACTATTACAAGGCTGTGGTATGTTGTAATACTAATACCAGGCTGTGGTATGTTGTAATACTAATACCAGGCTGTGGTATGGTGTAATGCTATTACCAGGCTGTGGTATGTTGTAGTGATATTACCAGGCTGTGGTATGTTGTAATACTAATACCAGGCTGTGGTATGGTGTAATGCTATTACCAGGCTGTGGTATGGTGTAATACTATTACCAGGCTGTGGTATGGTGTAATGATATTACCAGGCTGTGGTATGTTGTAATACTAATACCAGGCTGTGGTATGGTGTAATGCTAATACCAGGCTGTGGTATGTTGTAATACTAATACCAGGCTGTGGTATGGTGTAATGCTATTACCAGGCTGTGGTATGTTGTAATACTATTACCAGGCTGTGGTATGTTGTAATACTATTACCAGGCTGTGGTATGTTGTAATACTAATACCAGGCTGTGGTATGTTGTAATACTAATACCAGGCTGTGGTATGGTGTAATACTAATACCAGGCTGTGGTATGTTGTAATACTATTACCAGGCTGTGGTATGTTGTAATACTATTACCAGGCTGTGGTATGTTGTAATACTAATACCAGGCTGTGGTATGGTGTAATGCTATTACCAGGCTGTGGTATGTTGTAATACTAATACCAGGCTGTGGTATGGTGTAATACTAATACCAGGCTGTGGTATGTTGTAATACTATTACCAGGCTGTGGTATGTTGTAATACTATTACCAGGCTGTGGTATGTTGTAATACTAATACCAGGCTGTGGTATGGTGTAATACTAATACCAGGCTGTGGTATGTTGTAATACTATTACCAGGCTGTGGTATGTTGTAATACTAATACCAGGCTGTGGTATGTTGTAATACTAATACCAGGCTGTGGTATGGTGTAATGCTATTACCAGGCTGTGGTATGTTGTAATACTATTACCAGGCTGTGGTATGTTGTAATACTAATACCAGGCTGTGGTATGGTGTAATACTATTACCAGGCTGTGGTATGGTGTAATACTATTACCAGGCTGTGGTATGTTGTAATACTATTACCAGGCTGTGGTATGTTGTAATACTAATACCAGGCTGTGGTATGTTGTAATACTAATACCAGGCTGTGGTATGGTGTAATACTAATACCAGGCTGTGGTATGTTGTAATACTATTACCAGGCTGTGGTATGTTGTAATACTATTACCAGGCTGTGGTATGTTGTAATACTAATACCAGGCTGTGGTATGGTGTAATGCTATTACCAGGCTGTGGTATGTTGTAGTGATATTACCAGGCTGTGGTATGTTGTAATACTAATACCAGGCTGTGGTATGGTGTAATGCTATTACCAGGCTGTGGTATGGTGTAATACTATTACCAGGCTGTGGTATGTTGTAATACTATTACCAGGCTGTGGTATGGTGTAATGATATTACCAGGCTGTGGTATGTTGTAATGCTATTACCAGGCTGTGGTATGTTGTAATGCTATTACCAGGCTGTGGTATGGTGTAATGCTTTACCAGGCTGTGGTATGTTGTAATGCTATTACCAGGCTGTGGTATGTTGTAATGATATTACCAGGTTGTGGTATGTTGTAATGCTATTACCAGGCTGTGGTATGTTGTAATGCTATTACCAGGCTGTGGTATGGTGTAATGCTTTACCAGGCTGTGGTATGTTGTAATGCTTTTACCAGGCTGTGGTATGTTGTAATGCTATTACCAGGCTCTGGTATGTTGTAATGCTATTACCAGGCTGTGGTATGTTGTAATGCTATTACCAGGCTGTGGAATGTTGTAATGCTATTACCAGGCTGTGGTATGTTGTAATGCTATTACCAGGCTGTGGTATGGTGTAATACTATTACCAGGCTGTGGTATGGTGTAATACTATTACCAGGCTGTGGTATGTTGTAATGCTATTACCAGGCTGTGGTATGTTGTGATACTATTACCAGGCTGTGGTATGGTGTAATACTATTACCAGGCTGTGGTATGGTGTGATACTATTACCAGTCTGTGGTATGGTTGATACTATTACCAGTCTGTGGTATGTTGTAATACTAATACCAGGCTGTGGTATGTTGTAATACTATTACAAGGCTGTGGTATGTTGTAATACTAATACCAGGCTGTGGTATGTTGTAATACTATTACCAGGCTGTGGTATGGTGTAATACTATTACCAGGCTGTGGTATGTTGTAATACTATTACAAGGCTGTGGTATGTTGTAATGCTATTACCAGGCTGTGGTATGTTGTAATACTATTACCAGGCTGTGGTATGTTGTAATACTAATACCAGTCTGTGGTATGTTGTAATACTAATACCAGGCTGTGGTATGTTGTAATACTAATACCAGGCTGTGGTATGTTGTAATACTAATACCAGGCTGTGGTATGTTGTAATACTAATACCAGGCTGTGGTATGGTGTAATGCTATTACCAGGCTGTGGTATGTTGTAGTGATATTACCAGGCTGTGGTATGTTGTAATACTAATACCAGGCTGTGGTATGGTGTAATGCTATTACCAGGCTGTGGTATGGTGTAATACTATTACCAGGCTGTGGTATGGTGTAATGATATTACCAGGCTGTGGTATGTTGTAATACTAATACCAGGCTGTGGTATGGTGTAATGCTAATACCAGGCTGTGGTATGTTGTAATACTAATACCAGGCTGTGGTATGGTGTAATGCTATTACCAGGCTGTGGTATGTTGTAATACTATTACCAGGCTGTGGTATGTTGTAATACTATTACCAGGCTGTGGTATGTTGTAATACTAATACCAGGCTGTGGTATGTTGTAATACTAATACCAGGCTGTGGTATGGTGTAATACTAATACCAGGCTGTGGTATGTTGTAATACTATTACCAGGCTGTGGTATGTTGTAATACTATTACCAGGCTGTGGTATGTTGTAATACTAATACCAGGCTGTGGTATGGTGTAATGCTATTACCAGGCTGTGGTATGTTGTAATACTAATACCAGGCTGTGGTATGGTGTAATACTAATACCAGGCTGTGGTATGTTGTAATACTATTACCAGGCTGTGGTATGTTGTAATACTATTACCAGGCTGTGGTATGTTGTAATACTAATACCAGGCTGTGGTATGGTGTAATACTAATACCAGGCTGTGGTATGTTGTAATACTATTACCAGGCTGTGGTATGTTGTAATACTATTACCAGGCTGTGGTATGTTGTAATACTATTACCAGGCTGTGGTATGTTGTAATACTAATACCAGGCTGTGGTATGGTGTAATGCTATTACCAGGCTGTGGTATGGTGTAATGCTTTACCAGGCTGTGGTATGTTGTAATGCTATTACCAGGTTGTGGTATGTTGTAATGCTATTACCAGGCTGTGGTATGTTGTAATGCTATTACCAGGCTGTGGTATGGTGTAATGCTTTACCAGGCTGTGGTATGTTGTAATGCTATTACCAGGCTGTGGTATGTTGTAATGCTATTACCAGGCTCTGGTATGTTGTAATGCTATTACCAGGCTGTGGTATGTTGTAATGCTATTACCAGGCTGTGGAATGTTGTAATGCTATTACCAGGCTGTGGTATGTTGTAATGCTATTACCAGGCTGTGGTATGGTGTAATACTATTACCAGGCTGTGGTATGGTGTAATACTATTACCAGGCTGTGGTATGTTGTAATGCTATTACCAGGCTGTGGTATGTTGTGATACTATTACCAGGCTGTGGTATGGTGTAATACTATTACCAGGCTGTGGTATGGTGTGATACTATTACCAGTCTGTGGTATGGTGTGATACTATTACCAGTCTGTGGTATGTTGTAATACTAATACCAGGCTGTGGTATGTTGTAATACTATTACAAGGCTGTGGTATGTTGTAATACTAATACCAGGCTGTGGTATGTTGTAATACTATTACCAGGCTGTGGTATGGTGTAATACTATTACCAGGCTGTGGTATGTTGTAATACTATTACAAGGCTGTGGTATGTTGTAATGCTATTACCAGGCTGTGGTATGTTGTAATACTATTACCAGGCTGTGGTATGTTGTAATACTAATACCAGTCTGTGGTATGTTGTAATACTAATACCAGGCTGTGGTATGTTGTAATACTAATACCAGGCTGTGGTATGTTGTAATACTAATACCAGGCTGTGGTATGTTGTAATACTAATACCAGGCTGTGGTATGGTGTAATGCTATTACCAGGCTGTGGTATGTTGTAGTGATATTACCAGGCTGTGGTATGTTGTAATACTAATACCAGGCTGTGGTATGGTGTAATGCTATTACCAGGCTGTGGTATGGTGTAATACTATTACCAGGCTGTGGTATGGTGTAATGATATTACCAGGCTGTGGTATGTTGTAATACTACCAGGCTGTGGTATGGTGTAATGCTAATACCAGGCTGTGGTATGTTGTAATACTAATACCAGGCTGTGGTATGGTGTAATGCTATTACCAGGCTGTGGTATGTTGTAATACTATTACCAGGCTGTGGTATGTTGTAATACTATTACCAGGCTGTGGTATGTTGTAATACTAATACCAGGCTGTGGTATGTTGTAATACTAATACCAGGCTGTGGTATGGTGTAATACTAATACCAGGCTGTGGTATGTTGTAATACTATTACCAGGCTGTGGTATGTTGTAATACTATTACCAGGCTGTGGTATGTTGTAATACTA
Source organism: Oncorhynchus masou masou (assembly GCF_036934945.1). Lineage (NCBI taxonomy): Eukaryota > Metazoa > Chordata > Actinopteri > Salmoniformes > Salmonidae > Oncorhynchus > Oncorhynchus masou. The sequence goes on along the minus strand of NC_088217.1, from coordinate 81,824,057 downwards.
ATACCAGGCTGTGGTATGGTGTAATGCTATTACCAGGCTGTGGTATGTTGTAATACTAATACCAGGCTGTGGTATGGTGTAATACTAATACCAGGCTGTGGTATGTTGTAATACTATTACCAGGCTGTGGTATGTTGTAATACTATTACCAGGCTGTGGTATGTTGTAATACTAATACCAGGCTGTGGTATGGTGTAATGAATACCAGGCTGTGGTATGTTGTAATACTATTACCAGGCTGTGGTATGTTGTAATACTAATACCAGGCTGTGGTATGTTGTAATACTAATACCAGGCTGTGGTATGGTGTAATGCTATTACCAGGCTGTGGTATGTTGTAATACTATTACCAGGCTGTGGTATGTTGTAATACTAATACCAGGCTGTGGTATGGTGTAATACTATTACCAGGCTGTGGAATGGTGTAATACTATTACCAGGCTGTGGTATGTTGTAATACTATTACCAGGCTGTGGTATGTTGTAATACTAATACCAGGCTGTGGTATGTTGTAATACTAATACCAGGCTGTGGTATGGTGTAATACTAATACCAGGCTGTGGTATGTTGTAATACTATTACCAGGCTGTGGTATGTTGTAATACTATTACCAGGCTGTGGTATGTTGTAATACTATTACCAGGCTGTGGTATGGTGTAATGCTATTACCAGGCTGTGGTATGTTGTAATGCTATTACCAGGCTGTGGTATGTTGTAATACTAATACCAGGCTGTGGTATGTTGTAATACTATTACCAGGCTGTGGTATGTTGTAATACTATTACCAGGCTGTGGTATGTTGTAATACTATTACCAGGCTGTGGTATGGTGTAATGCTATTACCAGGCTGTGGTATGTTGTAATACTAATACCAGGCTGTGGTATGTTGTAATACTATTACCAGGCTGTGGTATGTTGTAATACTATTACCAGGCTGTGGTATGTTGTAATACTATTACCAGGCTGTGGTATGTTGTAATACTATTACCAGGCTGTGGTATGTTGTAATGCTATTACCAGGCTGTGGTATGGTGTAATGCTATTACCAGGCTGTGGTATGTTGTAGTGATATTACCAGGCTGTGGTATGTTGTAATACTAATACCAGGCTGTGGTATGGTGTAATGCTATTACCAGGCTGTGGTATGGTGTAATACTATTACCAGGCTGTGGTATGTTGTAATACTATTACCAGGCTGTGGTATGGTGTAATGATATTACCAGGCTGTGGTATGTTGTAATGCTATTACCAGGCTGTGGTATGTTGTAATGCTATTACCAGGCTGTGGTATGGTGTAATGCTTTACCAGGCTGTGGTATGTTGTAATGCTATTACCAGGCTGTGGTATGTTGTAATGCTATTACCAGGCTCTGGTATGTTGTAATGCTATTACCAGGCTGTGGTATGTTGTAATGCTATTACCAGGCTGTGGAATGTTGTAATGCTATTACCAGGCTGTGGTATGTTGTAATGCTATTACCAGGCTGTGGTATGGTGTAATACTATTACCAGGCTGTGGTATGGTGTAATACTATTACCAGGCTGTGGTATGTTGTAATGCTATTACCAGGCTGTGGTATGTTGTGATACTATTACCAGGCTGTGGTATGGTGTAATACTATTACCAGGCTGTGGTATGTTGTAATGCTATTACCAGGCTGTGGTACGTTGTAATACTATTACCAGGCTGTGGTATGTTGTAATACTATTACCAGGCTGTGGTATGGTGTAATACTATTACCAGGCTGTGGTATGGTGTAATACTATTACCAGGCTGTGGTATGTTGTAATACTATTACCAGGCTGTGGTATGGTGTAATACTATTACCAGGCTGTGGTATGTTGTAATGCTATTACCAGGCTGTGGTATGTTGTAATGCTATTACCAGGCTGTGGTATGGTGTAATGCTATTACCAGGCTGTGGTCATCTTGAATTCAGATATTCCTGAATCAATATTGACTATACAGCATCTGACCCAAGAGAAGCACGACTGTATCTTTTTGTTTTAATAACCCTAAGAACTCTTATTCTCTAATGAGCCTGTTCACTCATGGACAGACTGGAAGACACTGGTGTTCTCTAATGAGCCTGTTCACTCATGGGCAGACTGGAAGACACCGTTCTTCTCTAATGAGCCTGTTCACTCATGTGCAGACTGGAAGACACTGTTATTTTCTCATGAGCCTGATCAGTCATGGGCAGACTGGAAGACACTGTTATTCTCTAATGAGCCTGTTCACTCATGGGCAGACTGGAAGACACTGGTGTTCTCTAATGAGCCTGTTCACTCATGGGCAGAGTGGAAGATACTGGTGTTTTTTAATGAGCCTGTTCACTCATGGGCAGACTGGAAGACACTGTTATTTTCAAATGAGCCTGTTCACTCATGGGCAGACTGGAAGACACTGGTGTTCTCTAATGAGCCTGTTCACTCATGGACAGACTGGAATACACTGTTATTCTCTAATGTTCCTGTTCACTCATGGACAGACTGGAAGACAATGTTATACTCTAATGAGCCTTTTCACTCATGGACAGACTGGAAGACACTGTTATTCTCCAATGAGCCTGTTCACTCATGGGCAGACTGGAAGACACTGGTGTTCTCTAATGAGCCTGTTCACTCATGGGCAGACTGGAAGACAATGTTATTCTCTAATGAGCCTATTCAGTCATGGGCAGACTGGAAGACACTGTTATTCTCTAATGAGCCTGTTCACTCATGGGCAGACTGGAAGACATTGTTATTCTCTAATGAGCCTGTTCACTGATGGGCAGACTGGAAGACACTGGTGTTCTCTAATGAGCCTGTTCACTCATGGGCAGAGTGGAATATACTGGTGTTTTTTAATGAGCCTGTTCACTCATGGGCAGACTGGAAGACACTGTTATTCTCTAATGAGCCTGTTCACTCATGGGCAGAATGGAAGACACCGTTCTCTTTAATGTGCCTGTTCACTCATGTGCATACTGGAAGGCACTGTTAATTAATAATGAGCGTGTTCACTCATGGGCAGACTGGAAGACACTGTTATTCTCTAATTAGCCTGTTCACTCATGGGCAGACTGGAAGACACTGTTATTCTCTAATGAGCCTGTTCACTCATGGGCAGACTGGAAGACACTGTTATTCTCTAATTAGCCTGTTCACTCATGGACAGACTGGAAGACACTGTTATTCTCTAATGTTCCTGTTCACTCATGGACAGACTGGAAGACACTGTTATTTTCAAATGAGCCTGTTCACTCATGGGCAGACTGGAAGACACTGGTGTTCTCTAATGAGCCTGTTCACTCATGGACAGACTGGAAGACACTGTTATTCTCTAATGTTCCTGTTCCCTCATGGACAGACTGGAAGACAATGTTATTCTCTAATGAGCATTTTCACTCATGGACAGACTGGAAGACACTGTTATTCTCCAATGAGCCTGTTCACTCATGGGCAGACTGGAAGACATTGGTGTTCTCTAATGAGCCTGTTCACTCATGGGCACACTGGAAGACAATGTTATTCTCTAATGAGCCTATTCAGTCATGGGCAGACTGGAAGACACTGTTATTCTCTAATGAGCCTGTTCACTCATGGGCAGACTGGAAGACATTGTTATTCTCTAATGAGCCTGTTCACTGATGGGCAGACTGGAAGACACTGGTGTTCTCTAATGAGCCTGTTCACTCATGGGCAGAATGGAAGACACCGTTCTCTTTAATGTGCCTGTTCACTCATGTGCATACTGGAAGACACTGTTAATTAATAATGAGCGTGTTCACTAATGGGCAGACTGGAAGACACTGTTTTTCTCTAATTAGCCTGTTCACTCATGGGCAGAATGGAAGACACCGTTCTCTTTAATGAGCCTGTTCACTCATGGGCAGACTGGAAGACACTGTTATTCTCTAATGAGCCTGTTCACTCATGGACAGACTGGAAGACAACATTCTTCTCTAATGAGCCTGTTCACTCATGGGCAGACTGGAAGACACTGTTATTCTCTAATGAGCCTGTTCACTCATGGGCAGACTGGAAGACACTGTTATTTTCTAATGAGCCTGTTCACTGATGGGCAGACTGGAATACACTGGTGTTCTCTAAAGAGCCTGTTCACTCATGGGCAGAGTGGAATATACTGGTGTTTTTTAATGAGCCTGTTCACTCATGGGCAGACTGGAAGACACTGGTGTTCTCTAATGAGCCTTTTCACTCATGGACAGACTGCAAGACACTGTTATTCTATAATGTTCCTGTTCACTCATGGACAGACTGGAAGACACTGTTATTCTCTAATGAGCCTGTACACTAATGGGCAGACTGGAAGACACTGGTGTTCTCTAATGTGCCTGTTCACTCATGAGCAGACTGGAAGACACTGTTATTCTCTAATGAGCCTGTTCACTGTTGGGCAGACTGGAAGACAATGGTGTTCTCTAATGAGCCCGTTCACTCATTGGGCAGACTGGAAGACACTGTTATTCTCTAATGAGCCTGTTCACTCATGGGCAGACTGGAAGACATTGTTATTCTCTAATGAGCCTGTTCACTGATGGGCAGACTGGAAGACACTGGTGTTCTCTAATGAGCCTGTTCACTCATGGGCAGAATGGAAGACACCGTTCTCTTTAATGTGCCTGTTCACTCATGTGCATACTGGAAGACACTGTTAATTAATAATGAGCGTGTTCACTAATGGGCAGACTGGAAGACACTGTTTTTCTCTAATTAGCCTGTTCACTCATGGGCAGAATGGAAGACACCGTTATTCTCTAATGAGCCTGTTCACTCATGGACAGACTGCAAGACACCATTCTTCTCTAATGAGCCTGTTCACTCATGGGTAGACTGGAAGACACTGTTATTCTCTAATGAGCCTGTTCACTCATGGGCAGACTGGAAGACACTGTTATTTTCTAATGAGCCTGTTCACTGATGGGCAGACTGGAATACACTGGTGTTCTCTAAAGAGCCTGTTCACTCATGGGCAGAGTGGAATATACTGGTGTTTTTTAATGAGCCTGTTCACTCATGGGCAGACTGGAAGACACTGGTGTTCTCTAATGAGCCTGTTCACTCATGGACAGACTGGAAGACACTGTTATTCTCTAATGTTCCTGTTCACTCATGGACAGACTGGAAGACACTGTTATTCTCTAATGAGCCTGTACACTAATGGGCAGACTGGAAGACACTGGTGTTCTCTAATGTGCCTGTTCACTCATGAGCAGACTGGAAGACACTGTTATTCTCTAATGAGCCTGTTCACTGTTGGGCAGACTGGAAGACAATGGTGTTCTCTAATGAGCCCGTTCACTCATTGGGCAGACTGGAAGACACTGTTATTCTCTAATGAGCCTGTTCACTGATGGGCAGACTGGAACACACTGTTCTTCTCTTATGTGCCTGTTCATTCATGGGCAGACTGGAAGACACTGGTGTTCCTAATGTGCCTGTTCACTCATGAGCAGACTGGAAGACACTGTTATTCTCTAATGAGCCTGTTCACTCATGGACAGACTAGAAGACACTGTTATTCTCTAATTAGCCTGTTCACTCATGGGCAGACTGGAAGACACTGTTATTCTCTAATTAGCCTGTTCACTCATGGACAGACTGGAAGACACTGTTATTCTCTAATGTTCCTGTTCACTCATGGACAGACTGGAAGACACTGTTATTCTCTAATGAGCCTGTACACTAATGGGCAGACTGGAAGACACTGGTGTTCTCTAATGAGCCTTTTCACTCATGGACAGACTGGAAGACACTGTTATTCTCCAATGAGCCTGTTCGCTCATGGGCAGACTGGAAGACACTGGTGTTCTCTAATGAGCCTGTTCACTCATGGGCAGACTGGAAGACAATGTTATTCTCTAATGAGCCTATTCAGTCATGGGCAGACTGGAAGACACTCTTATTCTCTAATGAGCCTGTTCACTCACGGGCAGACTGGAAGACACTGTTATTCTCTAATGAGCCTGTTCACTGATGGGCAGACTGGAAGACACTGGTGTTCTCTAATGAGCCTTTTCACTCATGGACAGACTGGAAGACACTGTTATTCTCCAATGAGCCTGTTCGCTCATGGGCAGACTGGAAGACACTGGTGTTCTCTAATGAGCCTGTTCACTCATGGGCAGACTGGAAGACAATGTTATTCTCTAATGAGCCTGTTCAGTCATGGGCAGACTGGAAGACACTGTTATTCTCTAATGAGCCTGTTCACTCACGGGCAGACTGGAAGACACTGTTATTCTCTAATGAGCCTGTTCACTGATGGGCAGACTGGAAGACACTGGTGTTCTCTAATGAGCCTGTTCACTCATGGGCAGACTGGAAGAAACTGTTATTCTCAAATGAGCCTGTTCACTCATGGGCAGACTGAAAGACACTGGTGTTCTCTGATGTGCCTGTTCACTCATGGGCAGAATGGAAGACACTGTTATTTTCTCATGAGCCTGTTCAGTCATGGGCAGACTGGAAGACACTGTTATTCTCTAATGAGCCTGTTCACTCATGGGCAGACTGGAAGACACTGGTGTTCTCTAATGAGCCTGTTCACTCATGGGCAGAGTGGAAGATACTGATGTTTTTTAATGAGCCTGTTCACTCATGGGCAGACTGGAAGACACTGTTATTTTCAAATGAGCCTGTTCACTCATGGGCAGACTGGAAGACACTGGTGTTCTCTAATGAGCCTGTTCACTCATGGACAGACTGGAAGACACTGTTATTCTATAATGTTCCTGTTCACTCATGGACAGACTGGAAGACACTGTTATTCTCTCATGAGCATGTTCAGTCATGGGCAGACTGGAAGACACTGTTATTCTCTAATGAGCCTGTTCACTGTTGGGCAGACTGGAAGACACTGGTGTTCTCTAATGAGCCCGTTCACTCATTGGGCAGACTGGAAGACACTGTTATTCTCTAATGAGCCTGTTCACTGATGGGCAGACTGGAACACACTGTTCTTCTCTTTTGTGCCTGTTCATTCATGGGCAGACTGGAAGACACTGGTGTTCTCTAATGTGCCTGTTCACTCATGAGCAGACTGGAAGACACTGTTAATTAATAATGAGCCTGTTCACTCATGGGCAGAATGGAAGACACTGTTATTCTCTAATGAGCCTGTTCACTCATGGGCAGACTGGAAGACACTGTTATTCTCTAATTAGCCTGTTCACTCATGGACAGACTGGAAGACACTGTTATTCTCTAATGTTCCTGTTCACTCATGGACAGACTGGAAGACACTGTTATTCTCTAATGAGCCTGTACACTAATGGGCAGTCTGGAAGACACTGGTGTTCTCTGATGAGCCTGTTCACTCATGGGCAGACTGGAAGACAATGTTATTCTCTAATGAGCCTATTCAGTCATGGGCAGACTGGAAGACACTCTTATTCTCTAATGAGCCTGTTCACTCATTGGCAGACTGGAAGACACTGTTATTCTCTAATGAGCCTGTTCACTGATGGGCAGACTGGAAGACACTGGTGTTCTCTAATGAGCCTGTTCACTCATGGGCAGACTGGAAGAAACTGTTATTCTCTAATGAGCCTGTTCACTCATGGGCAGACTGGAAGACACTGGTGTTCTCTGATGTGCCTGTTCACTCATGGGCAGAATGGAAGACAATGTTGTTCTCTAATGTGTCTGTTCACTCATGGGCAGACTGGAAGACACTGTTATTTTCTCATGAGCCTGTTCAGTCATGGGCAGACTGGAAGACACTGTTATTCTCTAATGAGCCTGTTCACTCATGGGCAGACTGGAAGACACTGGTGTTCTCTAATGAGCCTGTTCACTCATGGGCAGACTGGAAGATACTCGTGTTTTTTAATGAGCCTTTTCACTCATGGGCAGACTGGAAGACACTGTTATTTTCAAATGAGCCTGTTCACTCATGGGCAGACTGGAAGACACTGGTGTTCTCTAATGAGCCTGTTCACTCATTGGCAGACTGGAAGACACTGTTATTCTCTAATGTTCCTGTTCACTCATGGGCAGACTGGAAGACACTGGTGTTCTCTGATGTGCCTGTTCACTCATGGGCAGAATGGAAGACAATGTTGTTCTCTAATGTGTCTGTTCACTCATGGACAGACTGGAAGAAACTGTTATTTTCTCATGAGCCTGTTCAGTCATGGGCAGACTGGAAGACACTGTTATTCTCTAATGAGCCTGTTCACTCATGGTCAGACTGGAAGACACTGGTGTTCTCTAATGAGCCTGTTCACTCATGGGCAGACTGGAAGATACTCGTGTTTTTTAATGAGCCTTTTCACTCATGGGCAGACTGGAAGACACTGTTATTTTCAAATGAGCCTGTTCACTCATGGGCAGACTGGAAGACACTGGTGTTCTCTAATGAGCCTGTTCACTCATGGACAGACTGGAAGACACTGTTATTCTCTAATGTTCCTGTTCACTCATGGACAGACTGGAAGACACTGTTATTCTCTCATGAGCCCGTTCACTCATGGGCAGACTGGAAGACACTGTTATTCTCTAATGAGCCTGTTCACTGATGGGCAGACTGGAACACACTGTTCTTCTCTTATGTGCCTGTTCATTCATGGGCAGACTGGAAGACACTGGTGTTCTCTAATATGCCTGTTCACTCATGAGCAGACTGGAAGACACTGTTAATTAATAATGAGCCTGTTCACTCATGGGCAGAATGGAAGACACTGTTATTCTCTAATGAGCCTGTTCACTCATGGGCAGACTGGAAGACACTGTTATTCTCTAATTAGCCTGTTCACTCATGGGCAGAATGGAAGACACTGGTGTTCTCTAATGAGACTGTTCACTCCTGGACAGACTGGAAGACACTGTTATTGTCACGCCCTGGTCTATATTTATTATGTTTATCTTCATTTATTGGGTCAGGCCAGGGTGTGACATGGGTTTATTTGTGGTGTGATTCGTCTTGGGGTTGTGTGGGGTGTATAGCATAGTCTATGGCTGCCTGAGGCGGTTCTCAATCAGAGTCAGGTGATTATCGTTGTCTCTGATTGGGAACCATATTTAGGTAGCCATATTCTTTGTATGTTTCGTGGGTGATTGTCCCTAGTGTCCTTGTTCCTGTCTCTGTGTTAGTTTTCACTAGTATAGGCTGTTTCGGTTTTCGTTACGTTCATTACGTTCTTTGTTTTGTAGTATTTGTATTGATTCGTGTTTACGTTTGTTCATTAAACATGGATCGCAATCTACACGCTGCATTTTGGTCCGACTCTCCTTCACCGCATGAAAACCGTTACAGTTATTCTCTAATGATCCTGTTCGCTCATGGGCAGACTGGAAGACACTGGTGTTCTCTAATGAGCCTGTTCACTCATGGGCAGACTGGAAGACACTGTTATTCTCTAATGAGCCTGTTCACTCTTGGGCAGACTGGAAGACACTGGTGTTCTCTAATGAGCCTGTTCACTCATGGGCAGACTGGAAGACAATGTTATTCTCTAATGAGCCTATTCAGTCATGGGCAGACTGGAAGACACTGTTATTCTCTAATGAGCCTGTTCACTCATGGGCAGACTGGAAGACACTGTTATTCTCTAATGAGCCTGTTCACTCATGGGCAGACTGGAAGACACTGTTATTCTCTAATGAGCCTGTTCACTCATGGGCAGGCTGGAAGACACTGTTATTCTCTAATGAGCCTGTTCACTCATGGGCAGACTGGAATACACTGTTATTCTCTCTCATGAGCCTGTTCACTCATGGGCAGAATGGAAGACACTGGTGTAAAGTTTAAGCTGAATGTAGCAGATACCCTGGTGGTTAAGAGCTCTGGGTGTGAAAGCTGAGCCAACATGGTAAAAAGCTGTCGATGTGCCGTTAGTAAGATACTTAATAACCCCAATTGCTCCTGGGTCACCGTTGATAATGGCTGACCCTGGCCGTGACCCCCAGAGTGTCTCACCCCACTCTCCCAGTGTGTCTTACCCCACTCTCCCAGGGTGTCTCACCCCACTCTCCCAGGGTGTCTTACCCCACTCTCCCAGGGTGTCTCACCCCACTCTCCCAGGGTGTCTCACCCCACTCTCCCAGGGTGTCTCACCCCACTCTCCCAGTGTGTCTTACCCCACTCTCCCAGGGTGTCTCACCCCACTCTCCCAGTGTGTCTTACCCCACTCTCCCAGGGTGTCTCACCCCACTCTCCCAGGGTGTCTCACCCCACTCTCCCAGGGTGTCTCACCCCACTCTCCCAGAGTGTCTCAAGGAGAGTTGTGATATGCAAAACAACACATACGTATTAATACACGCTTGTACATGTGTGAAATAGGACAGACATAAGCACCCACCAAGTGATTGTTATTATGTTTTAAGCTGTTACCATGAAAACTCTCATTATTGAGTTTATATATGAAGGTGTTACCATGAGAACGGGTGCCCTAGTGATTCCTATGCACACGTGCGGAGTGCGATCTAAGATTACCCGTCCAGGATAATAGATAGGATTTGAGATAGCCTGGAGCCGTTCTCCTCCTGTAACGTACTGGATGTAGTGGGAGAGAAGTCAGGTGCAGGAAACAGAGAGTTCAGGGTAGTGCTATCTTTAATGCACAAAATGGAGAACATACGCCAACCCCACAAAACACAGGGCGCACAACAAAACAAATGCCCCAAACACGGGGACTTAAACTGTCCAGTAAAACCCACGAAATGGGAAACACGTAACCCACAGACGTGCACAGAAGTTACACAAAACAATCCCGCACAAAGAGCAGGCGGGCCTACTGGTAAATAAAGCCTGACTAATCAGCCTAAAACACAAACAGGTGAAACCAATAAACAGAAAGGGGAAAACGGATCAGTGGCAGCTAGTAGGCCGGTGACGACGACCGCCAAGCGCCACGCGAACAGGGAGGGGAGCCACCTTCGGTAGGAATCGTGACACCTCCCGTGTTTGCATGCATATACAGAGATAAATGCATATACATTTATCCTCATACAAGAGAGTCAGGGACACATAGCGCAATAACAACCATTTAAAGGCCAGTTACCACAAATACCTCACCGCACTCTGACAGCTCTACTAGAAAAATGTCACTTTTCCGTCACCAGCCATAGCTATTTCTTCAATAACATCAATGAATGTTTAATGGCGTTAGTCAATAATTCAGGCGATCATACATTCTTTATTATTGCACGGCGTGTGTGTGTTCTCTGAAAGTGATCAGGCTTGCTTGCTTTGCTTATCACGTTGCAGGTCTTGAATGCTAAAGTTATACTGAGTGGGCGTGAGCTGAGGAGCTGGAGAGGAGAGCAAGGGAACTCTGGGAGTTCTCTTTTACTTTGATTTGTGGGCGTCTAGTGGGAACAGCTCTGCTCTTCAGCCTTGGAGAAACATATACACATACACACAGACACGAATACACACACACAGACACACATAAATACATACACACACTCAAATACACACACACACACACACACACACACACACACACACACAGACACACATATACAAACACACAGACACACTCACACACAGACACACACACACACACACACACACACAAATACACACACACACAGACACACATAAATACACACACACAGACACACACACACACGAATACACACACACACACACACAGACACACATACATACACACACACAGACACACACATACACACACGAAGACACACACAGACACACGCACAGACGCGCACCTACAAACACACAGACACACACACACACACACACACGCAAATACACACCCGCATCGAACACACACACACACACACACACACACACACACACACACACACATGGGCTGAATACTCCATGGATCACTAGTACATATACAGTACCTGTCCAGGGGACTCTCACAGACATGGAGCTGTTGATGCATCTGTCTCTTTGTCTTCACAATCCGTCCATCCGTCCGTTAATCCAACAGTCAATCCATCCATTCCTATGTTAATCCAATAGTCCATCCATCCATTCCTCCACAACAACAGAGAACAGGAAACACTGAAAACACATATTAACACTTATTGCTCCAGTGAATAAGAGTTCCAAGGAAAAACAGCAGTCCACAATACTCTATACTTGCTAACTTGAGTCCCTATAGGCTTTTCCTATTGGTCATTGATGTTTAAAACACATTCTGATATGTCTGGAGACCTCCTTCTGTAGAACAGTATCTACATCAGGAACACCTTCCGTAACTACCCTCACAATGTACTCAAACCTCCACAGGAATCAATTCATGATTATATAAACGTCTCAGAGAAAACTCCATGCGAATGATGCGTTTGATCCAGGTTTTACTCCTAAATAACAATGCATTTCATCCAGAATTTGCTTCTCCAACCTCTTTTGTGACCCCCTTGTACGGCATCCATATTAGGAAGTCCCTGGTACCAAATGACACACCATTCCCTAGATCAGGGGTGGGCAACGTTAGGGGGCTCTGGTCATAAGTAATGAGCTATGTAGGGAACAGGGTGCCATTTGGGATGAAGCCTCTCAGCTGTCAGACCCCTTCCCTACCTATATTCCATTAGACACATATCTCCATGCTCGGCAGATGTGAGCTAATGTAAAGGTTAGGTGGAACATGGAGGGGGGAAAGCAGGGAAGAGAGGAGATGAGACAGTGAAAGGCATGACATTTGGAAACGTCTCTGTAAACTAGCAGAGTACCTGAAGCAGATCTCTCACTCCAAACCTGGTGATGACTTCATACCAATTAGGCTTGGAATAAATCAATGAAAAAGAGAGGTAGAGAGAGAACGAGAGGGAGGGAGGGAGAGGGGGAGAGAGACTGAGAGACCAGAGAGAGAAACTGAGAGACCAGAGAGAGAGCGAGAGACCGAGAGGCCGGAGAGAGAAACTGAGAGACCAGAGAGAGTGCGAGCGACTGAGAGACCAGAGAGAGTGACTGAGAGACTAGAGAGAGAGTGACTGAGAGACCAGGGAGAGAGAGAGAGAGAGACTGAGAGTCCAGAGAGAGAGAGAGAGAGAGTGAAACCAGAGAGAGAGCGAGACTGATTTTCTGCTGGGAGCACAATCTCAAGTGAGCCCCGTGTGGTCTCACTAAAATGATCCATAGCCTATACAAGCCTTTCTCAAATCCCAGTCTGTGGAGGAATGCTTTCCAGTCTGCAGCATATTTATCTTGAATATGATTTGTTTTGTGTGTGCTCTGTGGCATATTTGACACAAATAAATACGTGCAGTGGGACTACTTGTGCAATGCGCTGAACTATGTAGGCAGCAGTAAACAAATTGTGTTGCCATGACTAATTATAGCTATACCAAACACACACACACACAAGCTAGCCCTGCTGCTCAGCCTGCTCTCTCTCTCTCTCTCTCTCTCTCTCTCTCTCTCTCTCTCTCTCTCTCTCTCTCTCTCTCTCTCTCTCTCTCTACCTCTGTCTCTGTCTCTGTCTCAAGGATAAAACAGACCACTATTTATTTATTTCAAACCAAACAAACAAAAATGCTGCACAATAATTTCACAGACAATGAGAGTTTACTGAAGGCTTCGTACTCCCTCTCTCATAACATTTCCCAGTGCCAGGCTCCTTTCACTATAGTTGAAAAGCTGGTCATGCCCTCAGTCGTGGATGCTTGCCCAGAGGTTTGATCTGCTGCTACAAAGATCAGTCAAATCCCACGTCCAATGACACTGTCACGCGTAGAATCCAGGATCTGGCCGATGATATAGAATGACATGGAGGTTTTAGACAGAGCCTGCACATCAAATTGTTTTGTAATCCAATTAGATGAGACGGCTGACATTTCAAATGCCGCTTCTTGTATATATTAGCTACATATATGAAGAATGTCTTTCTTGCAGAGAGTTTCCTCAGAATAAAACTACAGGTGAAATATTCTGTGTTCTGAACAAGTACATCATGGGACATGGATTACGATGGGACCATTGTATCGGGATCTGTAGGCCTACGGACGAGTCTACTGCTCAACCAAAACCATGCAGGTGACATTTTCCAAGCAAACAATAATATTGCCGATTTCAAGAAAAAGCTGGGCACCTGGAGAGACAAAGTGGATAGAGGCATTTTCTCCCATCTATTCTCAACTTTAGAAGTTTGCTATAGGCCTACAACACAAACAGGTATGGGACCACCAGGCTGATGCTTGCTGCAACAATATTTAAATATCGCAGCAGACTGGCTGTTGAAAACACCTTTCACCACTCCCGGGTGTCCCTTGCACAAACAAGTTTGAGAAAGGCTGGCCTATAATATAGGCTATACTAAGAGCATGTTCGGAGAAGCACATGTGTCACGGATCCCTCTGGAACTTTCATTGCACACACCTGGCCCCCATTCCCACTGATTGTATTTGTGTATATGTGCCCTTTGTTCACCATGATTGATTGTTGATTATTGTTACAATGTCCGTTGGTGTGAGGACCTGTGCTGCGTGTTTTGGGATTTCGTGCCCTTGTGGATTGCGCAGATGATTACGGGTCTAGTCCCGTGTGTTAATCATTGTGTGCATGTGTTTTTTTATTCGAGGTACTCCTTGCTCTTTTGTTTGGGTTTCTACCCTGTGTTTTATGTACTTGTTTGTTTGGTCTTCGTCCCCGTGCCTTTACACGCCACGGCGTAATTTGGGGTATAATAAAAAAAACTATTACGCATTTCTGCGCCTGTCTCCTGAATCTCTTCATACCAACGTGACAGCAGGGAAAAGTTATATTTCTAAGAAAATGTACTTCCTTCCCAAGTTGTTTTGCTGCTGGGATGCTGTATATACAACTGGGCTGCACTGCATTACAGACTGCATTGGATAGGCGTTCCCAATGACTGTGCTGTGTTCGGTGGCACTTCAGGAGGCCAGTCAATTTGGCCCAAATGCAATATCTGTGCAAGTGGACTAGGCCTACTGATGTCCTGTTCAGCGTGAGAGGGAGAGCGGGAAGATGAAGAGCTTACTATTGCTATAATGAATTAGAATGGCAACAAAAGGTTTCGTTGCCCGTAGTGAAGCTATTTATCAGAGTTATTGACCTCAAAAAAAGCCAAATTCGAGTAATTTACATAAACTACTGTTCAAAAGTTTGGGGTCACTTAGAAATGTCCTTGTTTTTGAAATAAACGCACATTTTTTGTCTATTAAAATAACATCAAATTGATCAGAAATACAATGTAGACATTGTTAATGTTGTAAACGACTATTGTAGCTGGAAACAGCTGATTTTTTATGGAATATCTACAGAGGCATGCAGAGGCCCATTATCAGCAACCATCACTCCTGTGTTCCAATGGCACGTTGTGTTAGCTAATCCAAGTTCATCATTTTAAAAGGCTTTCTAATTTATCATTAGAAAACCATTTTGCAATTATGTTAGCACAGCTGAAAATTGTTGTTCTGATTAAAGAAGCAATAAAACTGGCCTTCTTTAGACTAGTTGAGTATCTGGAGCATCAGCATTTGTGGGTTTGATTACAGGTTCAAAATGGCCAGAAACAAAGTCCTTTCTTCTGAAACTCGTCAGTCTAGTCTTGTTCTGAGAAATGAAGGTTATTCCATGCAAGAAATTGCCAAGAAACTGAAGATCACGTATAATGCTATAAACTACTCCCTTCACAGAAAAGTGCAAACTGGCACGAACCAGAATAGAAAGAGGAGGGGGAGGCCCCAGTGCACCGTAAGCAAGTGATGCGGATGGCCGTAAGCTAGTGATGCGGATGGCCGTAAACTGGTGATGCAGATGGCCGTAAGCTAGTGATGCGGATGGCCGTAAACTGGTGATGCGGATGGCCGGCCGTAAGCTAGTGATGCGGATGGCCGTAAGCTGGTGATGCAGATGGCCGTAAGCTAGTGATGCGGATGGCCGTAAACTGGTGATGCGGATGGCCGTAAGCTGGTGATGCGGATGGCCATAAGCTAGTGATGCAGATGGCAGTAAGCTAGTGATGCGGATGGCAGTAAGCTAGTGATGCGGATGGCAGTAAGCTAGTGATGCGGATGGCAGTAAGCTAGTGATGCGGATGGCAGTAAGCTAGTGATGCGGATGGCCGTAAGCTGGTGATGCGGATGGCAGTAAGCTAGTGATGTGGATGGCCGTAAGCTAGTGATGCGGATGGCAGTAAGCTGGTGATGTGGATGGCCGTAAGCTAGTGATGCGGATGGCAGTAAGCTAGTGATGCGGATGGCCGTAAGCTAGTGATGCGCAGGTCAGCTGTTTGTACACCCCCACCCACCTGCAATTGATGATAACCCATCCGCAACCACCTGACTATTTGTGATAAAGTGAACATCTGAGGCCCACACCCAACTCTAACCCGCAAATATCGAAAATGTGCTGTACAGTTCTCTTTTTTCTCTTAAAAATGTATTGAGCAATTACGGTTCTCGTGAGCATTTAGAAAGGCTTGCGCCTATTGAACAGCAGCCAAGCATTTTACTGAAACAAAACAAAATAAGAAATGGACATCTTGTAGGCTGTGTGAGCTAATATCCTATACTGGTATATGAATTAATATAATCACATAATTCCCCAACCTTAACCCTAACCTTAACCATTCAGAGTTCATGCCTAAACTTAACCTTAAACACTTCGGAATTTGACGTTTGGAACAGTTCACAATTTCACATTTCAGAAACATGGATGAGCGTCTAATTCTGATTTGAGACTGTGAGAGCTTGTTGGATTTTCTCCAGGTATCTCTCAATATAAATACATTAGTACTTTGCTGGAGCTCTGCCAGAGTGCTAGGGATGTGGCTTAGGTTATATGTGGGTTAGGTTATGATGTGGGTTAGGGTTATGATGTGAGTTAGGGGTATGATGTGGGTTAGGGTTATGATGTGGGTTAGGGTTATGATGTGGGTTAGGGTTATGATGTGAGTTAGGGGTATGATGTGGGTTAGGGTTATGATGTGAGTTAGGGGTATGATGTGGGTTAGGGTTATGATGTGGGTTAGGGTTATGTTGTGGGTTAGGGTTATGATGTGGGTTAGGGTTATGATGTGAGTTAGGGTTATGGTGCGGGTTAGGGTTATGATATGGGTTAGGGTTATGATTTGGGTTAGCGTTATGATACAGGTTAGGGTTATGGTGCGTGTTAGGGTTATGATATGGGTTAGGGTTATGATTTGG
Source organism: Oncorhynchus masou masou (assembly GCF_036934945.1). Classification (NCBI taxonomy): domain Eukaryota; kingdom Metazoa; phylum Chordata; class Actinopteri; order Salmoniformes; family Salmonidae; genus Oncorhynchus; species Oncorhynchus masou. The sequence goes on along the minus strand of NC_088217.1, from coordinate 81,806,954 downwards.
GTTAGCGTTATGATACAGGTTAGGGTTATGGTGCGGGTTAGGGTTATGATACGGGTTAGGGTTATGATCCGGGTTAGGGTTATGATGTGGGTTAGGGCTATGATGTGAGTTAGGGTTATGGTGCGGGTTAGGGTTATGATGTGAGTTAGGGTTATGGTGCGGGTTAGGGTTATGGTGCGGGTTAGGGTTATGATGTGAGTTAGGGTTATGGTGCGGGTTAGGGATTATGATCCGGTTATTATGATCCGGGTTAGGGTTATGGGTTATGATCCGGGTTAGGGTTATGATTCGGGTTAGCGTTATGATACGGGTTAGGGTTATGATACGGGTTAGGGTTATGATCCGGGTTAGGGTTATGATGTGGGTTAGGGTTATGATGTGGGTTAGGGTTATGATCCGGGTTAGGGTTATGATCCGGGTTAGGGTTATGATCCGGGTTAGGGTTATGATACGGGTTAGGGTTATGATACGGGTTAGGGTTATGATCCGGGTTAGGGTTATGATTCGGGTTAGCGTTATGATCCGGGTTAGGGTTATGATCCGGGTTAGGGTTATGATGTGGGTTAGGGTTATGATTCGGGTTAGGGTTATGATGTGTGTTAGGGTTATGATCCGGGTTAGGGTTATGATCCAGGTTAGGGTTATGATTCGGGTTAGCGTTATGATCCGGGTTAGGGTTATGATGTGGTTTAGGGTTATGATGTGGGTTAGGGTTATGATCCGGGTTAGGGTTATGATCCGGGTTAGGGTTATGATTCGGGTTAGCGTTATGATACGGGTTAGGGTTATGATACGGGTTAGGGTTATGATCCGGGTTAGGGTTATGATGTGGGTTAGGGTTATGATGTGGGTTAGGGTTATGATCCGGGTTAGGGTTATGATCCGGGTTAGCGTTATGATCCGGGTTAGGGTTATGATGTGGTTTAGGGTTATGATGTTAGGGTTATGATCCGGGTTAGGGTTATGATACGGTTAGGTTAGGGTTATGATGGGTTAGGGTTATGATCCGGTTAGGGTTATGATACGGGTTAGGGTTATGATACGGGTTAGGGTTATGATCCGGGTTAGGGTTATGATCCGGGTTAGGGTTATGATACGAGTTAGGGTTATGATCCGGGTTAGGGTTATGGTGCGGGTTAGGGTTATGATCCGGGTTAGGGTTATGATCCGGGTTAGCGTTATGATCCGGGTTAGGGTTATGATGTGGTTTAGGGTTATGATGTGGGTTAGGGTTATGATAATTAGGGTTATGATTTAGGGTTATGATCCGGGTTAGGGTTATGATCCGGGTTAGGGTTATGATAGGGTTATGATAATTAGGGTTATGATGTGTTAGGGTTATGATACGGGTTAGGGTTATGATCCTGGTTAGGGTTATGATCCGGGTTAGGGTTATGATACGGGTTAGGGTTATGATCCGGGTTAGGGTTATGATACGGGTTAGGGTTATGATACGGGTTAGGGTTATGATCCGGGTTAGGGTTATGATGTGGGTTAGGGTTATGATGTGGGTTAGGGTTATGATTCGGGTTAGGGTTATGATGTGTGTTAGGGTTATGATCCGGGTTAGGGTTATGATCCGGGTTAGGGTTATGATTCGGGTTAGCGTTATGATCCGGTTTAGGGTTATGATGTGGGTTAGGGTTATGATACGAGTTAGGGTTATGATCCGGGTTAGGGTTATGATCCGGGTTAGGGTTATGATACGATGATCCGGTTAGGGTTATGATCCGGGTTAGGGTTATGATCCGGGTTAGGGTTATGATACGGGTTAGGGTTATGATCCGGGTTAGGGTTATGATGGGTTAGGGTTATGATCCGGTTAGGGTTATGATACGAAGTTAGGGTTATGATCCGGTTAGGGTTATGATGTGGGTTAGGGTTATGATGTGGGTTAGGGTTATGATCCGGGTTAGGGTTATGATCCGGGTTAGGGTTATGATCCGGGTTAGCGTTATGATCCGGGTTAGCGTTATGATCCGGGTTAGCGTTATGATACGGGTTAGGGTTATGATCCGGGCTAGGGTTATGATACGGGTTAGGGTTATGATACGGGTTAGGGTTATGATCCGGGTTAGTGTTATGATGTGGGTTAGGGTTATGATGTGGGTTAGGGTTATGATCCGGGTTAGGGTTATGATCCGGGTTAGCGTTATGATCCGGGTTAGGGTTATGATGTGGTTTAGGGTTATGATGTGGGTTAGGGTTATGATACGAGTTAGGGTTATGATCCGGGTTAGGGTTATGATCCGGGTTAGGGTTATGATACGGGTTAGGGTTATGATCCGGGTTAGGGTTATGATACGGGTTAGGGTTATGATCCGGGTTAGGGTTATGATACGAGTTAGGGTTATGATACGGGTTAGGGTTATGATCCGGGTTAGGGTTATGATCCGGGTTAGGGTTATGATACGAGTTAGGGTTATGATCCGGGTTAGGGTTATGGTGCGGGTTAGGGTTATGATCCGGGTTAGGGTTATGATACGAGTTAGGGTTATGATCTGGGTTAGGGTTATGGTGCGGGTTAGGGTTATGATGTGGGTTAGGGTTATGATCCGGGTTAGGGTTATGATCCGGGTTAGGGTTATGATCCGGGTTAGCGTTATGATCCGGGTTAGCGTTATGATCCGGGTTAGCGTTATGATACGGGTTAGGGTTATGATCCGGGTTAGGGTTATGATGTGGGTTAGGGTTATGATGTGGGTTAGGGTTATGATCCGGGTTAGGGTTATGATCCGGGTTAGGGTTATGATTCGGGTTAGCGTTATGATACGGGTTAGGGTTATGATACGGGTTAGGGTTATGATCTGGGTTAGGGTTATGATGTGGGTTAGGGTTATGATGTGGGTTAGGGTTATGATCCGGGTTAGGGTTATGATTCAGGTTAGCATTATGATACGGGTTAGGGTTATGATCCGGGTTAGGGTTATGATGTGGGTTAGGGTTATGATCCGGGTTAGGGTTATGATCCGGGTTAGGGTTATGATTCGGGTTAGGGTTATGATCTGGGTTAGGGTTATGATACGGGTTAGGGTTATGATACGGGTTAGGGTTATGATCCGGGTTAGGGTTATGATTCAGGTTAGCATTATGATACGGGTTAGGGTTATGATCCGGGTTAGGGTTATGATGTGGGTTAGGGTTATGATCCGGTTAGGGTTATGATCCGGTTAGGGTTATGATTCGGGTTAGCGTTATTATGATACGGGGGTTAGGGTTATGATGTGAGTTAGGGTTATGATGTGAGTTAGGGTTTTGATCCGGGTTATGGTTATGATCGGGTTATGGTTATGATGCTGGTTTGAGTTATGATGTGGGTTAGGTTATGATTCGGGTTAGGGTTATGATTCGGGTTAGGGTTATGATACGGGTTAGCGTTATGATCCGGGTTAGGGTTATGATGTGGTTTAGGGTTATGATGTGGGTTAGGGTTATGATACGGGTTAGGGTTATGATTTGGGTTAGCGTTATGATACGGGTTAGCATTATGATCCGTGTTAGGGTTATGATGTGGTTTAGGGTTATGATGTGGATTAGGGTTATGATTCGGGTTAGGGTTATGATGTGTGTTAGGGTTATGATCCGGGTTAGGGTTATGATCCGGGTTAGGGTTATGATTCGGGTTAGCGTTATGATACGGGTTAGGGTTATGATACGGGTTAGGGTTATGATCCGGGTTAGGGTTATGATGTGGGTTAGGGTTATGATCCGGGTTAGGGTTATGATACGGGTTAGGGTTATGATACGGGTTAGGGTTATGATTCGGGTTAGGGTTATGATCCGGGTTAGCGTTATGATCCGGGTTAGGGTTATGATGTGGTTTAGGGTTATGATCCGGGTTAGGGTTATGATCCGGGTTAGGGTTATGATCCGGGTTAGCGTTATGATCCGGGTTAGGGTTATGATCCGGGTTAGCGTTATGATACGGGTTAGGGTTATGATCCGGGTTAGGGTTATGATGTGGGTTAGGGTTATGATGTGGGTTAGGGTTATGATCCGGGTTAGGGTTATGATCCGGGTTAGGGTTATGATTCGGGTTAGCGTTATGATACGGGTTAGGGTTATGATGTGGGTTAGGGTTATGATCCGGGTTAGGGTTATGATGATGCTGGGTTATGGGTTATGATATTCGGTTAGGGTTATGATTCGGGGTTATGATACGGGTTAGGGTTATGATCGGGTTAGGGTTATGATCCGGGTTAGGGTTATGATGTGGGTTAGGGTTATGATGTGGGTTAGGGTTATGATCCGGGTTAGGGTTATGATCCGGGTTAGGGTTATGATTCGGGTTAGCGTTATGATACGGGTTAGGGTTATGATGTGAGTTAGGGTTATGATGTGAGTTAGGGTTTTGATCCGGGTTATGGTGCGGGTTATGGTTATGATGCTGGTTTGAGTTATGATGTGGGTTAGGGTTATGATTCGGGTTAGGGTTATGATTCGGGTTAGGGTTATGATACGGGTTAGCGTTATGATCCGGGTTAGGGTTATGATGTGGGTTAGGGTTATGATGTGGGTTAGGGTTATGATCCGGGTTAGGGTTATGATCCGGGTTAGGGTTATGATTCGGGTTAGCGTTATGATACGGGTTAGGGTTATGATACGGGTTAGGGTTATGATCCGGGTTAGGGTTATGATGTGGGTTAGGGTTATGATGTGGGTTAGGGTTATGATCCGGGTTAGGGTTATGATCCGGGTTAGCGTTATGATCCGGGTTAGGGTTATGATGTGGTTTATGATGTGGGTTAGGGATATGATACGAGTTAGGGTTATGATCCGGGTTAGGGTTATGATCCGGGTTAGGGTTATGATACGAGTTAGGGTTATGATACGGGTTAGGGTTATGATCCGGGTTAGGGTTATGATCCAGGTTAGGGTTATGATACGGGTTAGGGTTATGATCCGGGTTAGGGTTATGATACGGGTTAGGGTTATGATCCGGGTTAGGGTTATGATACGAGTTAGGGTTATGATACGGGTTAGGGTTATGATTCGGGTTAGCGTTATTATACGGGTTAGGGTTATGATACGGGTTAGGGTTATGATGTGGGTTAGGGTTATGATGTGGGTTAGGGTTATGATCCGGGTTAGGGTTATGATCCGGGTTAGGGTTATGATCCGGGTTAGGGTTATGATTCGGGTTAGCGTTATGATACGGGTTAGGGTTATGATCCGGGTTAGGGTTATGATGTGGGTTAGGGTTATGATGTGGTTTAGGGTTATGATGTGGGTTAGGGTTATGATAATGGGTTAGGGTTATGATTTGGGTTAGCGTTATGATACGGGTTAGCGTTATGATCCGGGTTAGGGTTAGGGTTATGATGATGTGGTTTAGGGTTATGATGTGGATTAGGGTTATGATTCGGGTTAGGGTTATGATGTGTGTTAGGGTTATGATCCGGGTTAGGGTTATGATCCGGGTTAGGGTTATGATTCGGGTTAGCGTTATGATCCGGGTTAGGGTTATGATGTGGTTTAGGGTTATGATGTGGGTTAGGGTTATGATACGAGTTAGTGTTATGATCCGGGTTAGGGTTATGATCCGGGTTAGGGTTATGATCCGGGTTAGCGTTATGATACGGGTTAGGGTTATGATACGGGTTAGGGTTATGATCCGGGTTAGGGTTATGATGTGGGTTAGGGTTATGATGTGGGTTAGGGTTATGATCCGGGTTAGGGTTATGATCCGGGTTAGGGTTATGATACGGGTTAGGGTTATGATACGGGTTAGGGTTATGATCCGGTTAGGGTTATGATTCATTCGGGTTAGCGTTATGATACGGGTTAGGGTTATGATCCGGTTAGGGTTATGATGTGGGTTAGGGTTATGATGTGGGTTAGGGTTATGATCCGGGTTAGGGTTATGATCCGGGTTATGATCCGGGTTAGGGTTATGATTCGGGTTAGGGTTATGATACGGGTTAGGGTTATGATGTGAGTTAGGGTTATGATATGAGTTAGGGTTTTGATCCGGGTTATGGTGATCGGGTTATGGTTATGATGCTGGTTTGAGTTATGATGTGGGTTAGGTTATGATTCGGGTTAGGGTTATGATTCGGGTTAGGGTTATGATACGGGTTAGCGTTATGATCCGGTTAGGGTTATGATGTGGTTTAGGGTTATGATGTGGGTTAGGGTTATGATACGGGTTAGGGTTATGATTTAGGGTTAGATCGTTATGATACGGGTTAGCATTATGATCCGGTTAGGGTTATGATGTGGTTTAGGGTTATGATGATGGATTAGGGTTATGATGATTCGGGTTAGGGTTATGATGTGTGTTAGGGTTATGATCCGGTTAGGGTTATGATCCGGGTTAGGGTTATGATTCGGGTTAGCGTTATGATACGGGTTAGGGTTATGATACGGGTTAGGGTTATGATCCGGGTTAGGGTTATGATGAGGGTTAGGTTATGATCCGGTTAGGTTATGATCCGGTTAGGGTTATGATTCGGTTAGGGTTATAGGGTTATGATGTGGGTTAGGGTTATGATCCGGGTTAGGGTTATGATCCGGGTTAGGGTTATGATACGGGTTAGGGTTATGATACGGGTTAGGGTTATGATCCGGGTTAGGGTTATGATTCGGGTTAGCGTTATGATACGGGTTAGGGTTATGATCCGGGTTAGGGTTATGATGTGGGTTAGGGTTATGATGTGGGTTAGGTTATGATCCGGGTTAGGGTTATGATCCGGTTAGGGTTATGATTCGGGTTAGCGTTATGATACGGGTTAGGGTTATGATGTGAGTTAGGGTTATGATGTGAGTTAGGGTTTTGATCCGGGTTATGGTGCGGGTTATGGTTATGATGCTGGTTTGAGTTATGATGTGGGTTAGGTTTATGATTCGGGTTAGGGTTATGATTCGGGTTAGGGTTATGATACGGGTTAGCGTTATGATCCGGGTTAGGGTTATGATGTGGTTTAGGGTTATGATGTGGGTTAGGGTTATGATACGGGTTAGGGTTATGATTTGGGTTAGCGTTATGATACGGGTTAGCATTATGATCCGTGTTAGGGTTATGATGTGGTTTAGGGTTATGATGTGGATTAGGGTTATGATTCGGGTTAGGGTTATGATGTGTGTTAGGGTTATGATCCGGGTTAGGGTTATGATCCGGATTAGGGTTATGATTCGGGTTAGCGTTATGATCCGGGTTAGGGTTATGATGTGGTTTAGGGTTATGATGTGGGTTAGGGTTATGATACGAGTTAGGGTTATGATCCGGGTTAGGGTTATGATCCGGGTTAGGGTTATGATAGGGTTATGATGTTTAGGGTTATGATCCGGGTTAGGGTTATGATCCGGGTTAGGGTTATGATCCGGGTTAGGGTTATGATACGAGTTAGGGTTATGATCCGGGTTAGGGTTATGGTGCGGGTTAGGGTTATGATGTGGGTTAGGGTTATGATCCGGGTTAGCGTTATGATACGGGTTAGGGTTATGATCCGGGTTAGCGTTATGATGTGGTTTAGGGTTATGATACGGGTTAGGGTTATGATGTGGTTTAGGGTTATGATACGGGTTAGGGTTATGATACGGGTTAGGGTTATGATACGGGTTAGGGTTATGATGTGGTTTAGGGTTATGATCCGGGTTATGGTGCGGGTTATGGTTATGATGTGAGTTAGTGTTATTATCCGGGTTAGGGTTATGATCCGGGTTAGGGTTATGATACGGGTTAGGGTTATGATGTGGGCATGTGTACTAGATGTTGTCTCCATATTCATCATCCCACTTGAAATCCACAATTTCATCCGCTTTTGGCTTTGAAATGGAAATTAATCTATAAGAGTTTTCTCTGTAGAGAATCCGGTAATACGAGAGATGGGTCATTTGGCACAATGTTTCACGACAGTGATATTTTACATACACATACATTAAAGATAATTAAAGATTGCTTCCTAGTCTTCAAGTGATGTGGTCTCCATCTACATTGGGTCTGAAGAGCCCTTGCACACATGGAAGGAGACCCTGTGGGAAAGCAACCAAGTGATGTAACACCCCTAATCTTGGATGACATTGTCATAACCTCTCTCTCACCTTCAAACTTTAATACAGTATTGTATCAGAGTCTCAGGAGGAATTCAGAGGATTCTTGTCAAACACACACACACACGGAGATGGCTCTCTAGCGTAATCGTCTCTATACTACGCTGACATGTGAAGGAGCATTAAATGAGGAGGGGCTGTCCCTAGGTACCTGTCAATCACAGGGATTGGAGAGCTCTCACAGTTGTTCCATCCCACCCTCCTCCTCCTTCACTCACATGCTGCTGCCTCTCTCTCTCTCTCTCTCTCTCTCTCTCTCTCTCTCTCTCTCTCTCTCTCTCTCTCTCTCTCTCTCTCTCTCTCCTCTCCTCTCCTCTCCTCTCCTCTCCTCTCCTCTCCTGTGTCCTCTATCCCCCATTATGCCTCTCATTAAGGCTTGATATATATATACTGGCACATCAGTGGGGGATTTGTCAGACCTTCTCAGCCTCATCAAACATCTAGTGTGCGTGTGTGTTGGGGGCCTACAATGTTTCCGCTCTCCTCTCTGGTGTTGTGTGATCACACTGGCTTCTCACTGCAGAGAACATCAAGGACCCCCACACCCTTTCATCTACCCTCCTCCTTCAGCTTCACACACACACACACACACACACACACACACACACACACAGACAGACAGACAGACAGACAGACAGACAGACAGACAGACAGACAGACAGACAGACAGACAGACAGACAGACAGACAGACAGACAGACATAATATGGAGAGGGGTGGTGAGGGATGGAGACAGATTTGATCCATGATGATTCCCAATGCTTTTCTACAGAGACAGATCTGACCCATGATGATTCCCAATGCTTTTCTACAGAGACAGATCTGACCCATGATGATTCCCAATGCTTTTCTACGGAGATAGATCTGACCCATGATGATTCCCAATGCTTTTCTACGGAGACAGATCTGACCCATGATGATTCCCAAAGCTTTTCTACAGAGACAGATCTGACCCATGGTGATTCCCAATGCTTTTCTACAGAGACAGATCTGACCCATGATGATTCCCAATGCTTTTCTACGGAGACAGATCTGACCCATGATGATTTCCAATGCTTTTCTACGGAGACAGATCTGACCCATGATGATTCCCAATGCTTTTCTACGGAGACAGATCTGACCCATGATGATTCCCAATGCTTTTCTACGGAGACAGATCTGACCCATGATGATTTCCAATGCTTTTCTACGGAGACAGATCTGACCCATGATGATTCCCAATGCTTTTCTACAGCCATTAAATCCATGTAGCGACACACATGGCCATGCAGACCTCTTTAAAAAGCCATCAGTGGAGATCCATCCTTCAGCCTCACGGTCCCCTGTCGCTGCCTGGCTGACCAAACTATGGAGAGGGGTGGAGAGGGATGGAGGAGGATGGAGAGGGATAAAGAGGGATGGAGGAGGATGGATGAGGATAAGAGGGCTGGGGAGGGATGGAGGAGAATGGAGAGGGATGGAGAAGTATAGAGAGGGAAAGAGGAGGATAAGAGGGCTAGAGAGGGATGGAGGAGGATATAGAGGGATGGAGGAGGATGGAGAGGGATGGAGACGTACAGAGAGATATGGAGGAGGATAAGAGGGCTGGAGAGGGATGGAGGAGGATAAGAGGGCTGGAGAGGGATGGAGGAGGATAAGAGGGCTGGAGAGGGATGGAGGAGAATGGAGAGGGATGGAGAAGTATAGAGAGGGATGGAGGAGAATGGAGAGGGATGGAGAAGTATAGAGAGGGATGGAGGAGGATAAGAGGGCTGAGAGGGATTGAGGAGGATAAGAGGGCTGGAGAGGGATGGAGGAGAATGGAGAGGGATGGAGAAGTATAGAGAGGGTTGGAGAAGTATAGAGAGGGATGGAGAAGTATAGAGAGGGATAGAGGAGGATAAGAGGGCTAGAGAGGGGTGGAGGAGGATATAGAGGGATGGAGGAGGATGGAGAGGGATGGAGACGTACAGAGAGATATGGAGGAGGATAAGAGGGCTGGAGAGGGATGGAGGAGGATAAGAGGGATGGAGAGGGATGGAGGAGAATAAGAGGGATGGAGAAGTATAGAGAGGGATGGAGGAGGATAAGAGGGCTGAGAGGGATTGAGGAGGATAAGAGGGCTGGAGAGGGATTGAGGAGGATAAGAGGGCTGGAGAGGGATGGAGAAGTATAGAGAGGGATGGAGGAGGATAAGAGGGCTGGAGAGGGGTGGAGGAGGATAAGAGGGCTGGAGAGGGATGGAGGAGGATAAGGGGGCTGAAGAGGGATGGAGGAGGATAAGAGGGCTGAGAGGGATGGGGGAGAATAAGAGGGCTGAGAGGGATGGAGGAGGATAAGAGGGATGGAGGAGGATAAAAGGGATAGAGAGGGATGGAGGGGGATAAGAGGGCTGGAGAGGGATGGAGGAGGATAAGAGGGATGGAGGAGGATAAAAGGGATAGAGAGGGATGGAGGAGGATAAGAGGGCTGAGAGGGATGGGGGAGAATAAGAGGGATGGAGGGGGATAAGAGGGCTGGAGAGGGATGGAGGAGGATAAGAGGGATGGAGGAGGATAAGATGGCTGAGAGGGATGGAGGAGGATAAGAGGGCTGAGAGGGATGGAGGAGGATAAGATGGCTGAGAGGGATGGAGGAGGATAAGAGGGATGGAGGAGGATAAAAGGGATAGAGAGGGATGGAGGGGGATAAGAGGGCTGGACAGGGATGGAGGAGGATAAGAGGGATGGAGGGGGATAAGAGGGCTGGAGAGGGATGGAGGAGGATAAGAGGGATGGAGGAGGATAAGAGGGATAGAGAGGGATGGAGGTGGATGGAGAGGGATGGAGGATGATGGAGAGGGATGGAGAGGGATAGAGAGGGATGGAGGAGGATAAGAGGGCTGAGAGCGATGGAGGAGGATGATGCCGTCTGCAGTTGCGTTCCTTTCTTTGTTTGCTGAAATGCATACCTTTTCAATAAACATGAATCAAATACCACCACCGACTGTTTACTTGTTGAGATTGGGACATGTGCATTTGTGCTGAATTGCCATCTTAGAACAATAGCAATGAGCAAACAGTCTGTGGTTATATTTGATTAACGTTTATTGAAATAGTATGGATTCCAGCAAACAGAAAGGACAAACATAGGTACAAGGTGGCCGTTTAATAATTAAAATGTCTTGAAGTGTTGATCTTGGGAGAATCAATGTAGTCGGAGCTAGATTCCACAAAGCCTGGTCTGGGCTCCATGCCATTGGGGAAGTTCTTCAGAAACTTCCTTCATCATGGAGAAGGATTTAGTTGTCTATCACCCCGGTAACTCCCCATCCTCAAAATCATTATGTTCTCTTGTTTGTGAATTACCGTACAGTGATTCCACTTGATGAAATGATTACAGATGCTTGAACTCTCTCAAGAGAGGACTGAATTCATTTAGGAACGAGATCATTAGAACAGTAGGGATGGGGGAGTGCATTATAAGAGATATCACCGTCTCTGTACCACATATCAATTGCAGACCAGATCACTCCATGATGTATGTCATTTAATCCTCTCATCTTAAGGTAAACCAGAAGGACTGCTCTGTATTACCTCTCACACATAACACCTCTGGGTTATATGACGGGATGAAACGGGTGACGTCTCCACGTCAGCCTCTGTATCTAGTCTACTGTATAGTCTGTTGAACGTCTCCACGTCAGTCTCTGTATCTAGTCTACTATATAGTCTGTTGAACGTCTCCACGTCAGCCTCTGTATCTAGTCTACTATATAGTCTGTTGAACGTTTCCACGTCAGTCTCTGTATCTAGTCTACTATATAGTCTGTTGAACGTCTCCACATCTCCACGTCGGCCTCTGTATCTAGTCTACTATATAGTCTGTTGAACGTCTCCACGTCAGCCTCTGTATCTAGTCTACTATATAGTCTGTTGAACGTCTCCACGTCAGCCTCTGTATCTAGTCTACTATATAGTCTGTTGAACGTTTCCACGTCAGCCTATATAGTCTGCCTCTGTATCTAGTCTACTATATAGTCTGTTGAACGCTCCACGTCAGTCTCTGTATCTAGTCTACTATATAGTCTGTTGAACGTCTCCACGTCTCTCCACGTCTGTTGAGCCTCTGTATCTAGTCTACTATATAGTCTGTTGAACGTCTCCACGTCAGCCTCTGTATCTAGTCTACTATATAGTCTGTTGAATCGTCTACCACGTCCACGTCAGCCTCTGTATCTAGTCTACTATATAGTCTGTTGAACGTCTCCACGTCAGTCTCTGTATCTAGTCTACTATATAGTCTGTTGAACGTCTCCACGTCAGCCTCTGTATCTAGTCTGCTATATAGTCTGTTGAACGTCTCCACGTCAGTCTCTGTATCTAGTCTACTATATAGTCTGTTGAACGTCTCCACGTCTCCACGTCAGCCTCTGTATCTAGTCTACTATTTAGTCTGTTGAACGTCTCCACGTCAGTCTCTGTATCTAGTCTACTATATAGTCTGTTGAACGTCTCCACGTCAGCCTCTGTATCTAGTCTACTATATAGTCTGTTGAACGTCTCCACGTCAGCCTCTGTATCTAGTCTACTATATAGTCTGTTGAACGTCTCCACGTCAGTCTCTGTATCTAGTCTACTATATAGTCTGTTGAACGTCTCCACGTCAGCCTCTGTATCTAGTCTACTATATAGTCTGTTGAACGTCTCCACGTCAGTCTCTGTATCTAGTCTACTATATAGTCTGTTGAACGTCCCCACGTCAGCCTCTGTATCTAGTCTACTATATAGTCTGTTGAACGCCTCCACGTCTCCACGTCAGTCCTCTGTATCTAGTCTACTATATAGTCTGTTGAACGCTCCACGTCAGCCTCTGTCTAGTCTACTACTGTTGAACAGCCCTCTGTATCTAGTCTACTATATAGTCTGTTGAACGTCTCCACGTCAGCCTCTGTATCTAGTCTACTATATAGTCTGTTGAACGTCTCCACGTCAGTCTCTGTATCTAGTCTACTATATAGTCTGTTGAACGCCTCCACGTCAGTCTCTGTATCTAGTCTACTATATAGTCTGTTGAACGTCTCCACGTCAGCCTCTGTATCTAGTCTACTATATAGTCTGTTGAACGTCTCCACGTCAGCCTCTGTATCTAGTCTACTATATAGTCTGTTGAACGTCTCCACGTCAGTCTCTGTATCTAGTCTACTATATAGTCTGTTGAACGTCTCCACGTCAGCCTCTGTATCTAGTCTACTATATAGTCTGTTGAACGTCTCCACGTCTCCACGTCAGCCTCTGTATCTAGTCTACTATATAGTCTGTTGAACGTCTCCACGTCTCCACGTCAGTCTCTGTATCTAGTCTACTATATAGTCTGTTGAACGTCTCCACGTCTCTGTATCTAGTCTACTATATAGTCTGTTGAACGTCTCTGTATCTAGTCTACTATATAGTCTGTTGAACGTCTCCACGTCAGCCTCTGTATCTAGTCTACTATATAGTCTGTTGAACGTCCACGTCAGCCACGTCTACTATATAGTCTGTTGAACGTCTCCACGTCAGTCTCTGTATCTAGTCTACTATATAGTCTGTTGAACGTCTCCACTAGTCTACTATATAGTCTGTTGAACGTCTCCAGTCAGCCTCTGTATCTAGTCTACTATATAGTCTGTTGAACGTCTCCACGTCAGCCTCTGTATCTAGTCTACTATATAGTCTGTTGAACGTCTCCACGTCAGTCTCTGTATCTAGTCTACTATATAGTCTGTTGAACGTCTCCACGTCAGCCTCTGTATCTAGTCTACTATATAGTCTGTTGAACGTCTCCACGTCAGCCTGTATCTAGTCTATCTAGTCTACTATATAGTCTGTCTGAACGTCTCCACGTCAGTCTCTGTATCTAGTCTACTATATAGTCTGTTGAACGTCTCCACGTCAGCCTCTGTATCTAGTCTACTATATAGTCTGTTGAACGTCTCCACGTCAGCCTCTGTATCTAGTCTACTATATAGTCTGTTGAACGTCTCCACGTCAGCCTCTGTATCTAGTCTACTATATAGTCTGTTGAACGTCTCCACGTCAGTCTCTGTATCTAGTCTACTATATAGTCTGTTGAACGTCTCTCCACGTCAGCCTCTGTATCGTCAGTCCTCTGTATCTAGTCTACTATATAGTCTGTTGAACGTCTCCACGTCAGTCTCTGTATCTAGTCTACTATATAGTCTGTTGAACGTCTCCACGTCAGCCTCTGTATCTAGTCTACTATATAGTCTGTTGAACGTCTCCACGTCAGTCTCTGTATCTAGTCTACTATATAGTCTGTTGAACGTCTCCACGTCAGCCTCTGTATCTAGTCTACTATATAGTCTGTTGAACGTCTCCACGTCAGCCTCTGTATCTAGTCTACTATATAGTCTGTTGAACGTCTCCACGTCTCCACGTCAGTCTCTGTATCTAGTCTACTATATAGTCTGTTGAACGCTCCACGTCTCTGTATCTAGTCGTCAGCCTCTGTATCTAGTCTACTATATAGTCTGTTGAACGCCTCCACGTCAGTCTGTATCTAGTCTACTATATAGTCTGTTGAACGTCTCCACGTCAGCCTCTGTATCTAGTCTACTATATAGTCTGTTGAACGTCTCCACGTCAGCCTCTGTATCTAGTCTACTATATAGTCTGTTGAACGTCTCTCCACGTCAGTCAGCCTCTGTATCTAGTCTACTATATAGTCTGTTGAACGTCTCCACGTCAGTCTCTGTATCTAGTCTACTATATAGTCTGTTGAACGTCTCCACGTCAGTCTCTGTATCTAGTCTACTATATAGTCTGTTGAACGTCTCCACGTCAGCCTCTGTATCTAGTCTACTATATAGTCTGTTGAACGTCTCCACGTCAGCCTCTGTATCTAGTCTACTATATAGTCTGTTGAACGTCTCCACGTCAGTCTCTGTATCTAGTCTACTATATAGTCTGTTGAACGCTCCACATCTCACGTCGTATCTAGTCTCTGTATCTAGTCTACTAGTCTATAGTCTGTTGAACGTCTCCACGTCAGCCTCTGTATCTAGTCTACTATATAGTCTGTTGAACGTCTCCACGTCAGCGTCTCTGTCAGCCTCTGTATCTAGTCTACTATATAGTCTGTTGAACGCGTCTGTTGAACTCTCCACGTCAGTCTCTGTATCTAGTCTACTATATAGTCTGTTGAACGCCTCCATCTCTGTATCTAGTCTACTATATAGGTGTTGAACGTCTCCACGTCAGCCTCTGTATCTAGTCTACTATATAGTCTGTTGAACGTCTCCACGTCAGTCTCTGTATCTAGTCTACTATATAGTCTGTTGAACGTCTCCACGTCAGCCTCTGTATCTAGTCTACTATATAGTCTGTTGAACGTCTCCCACGTCAGTCTCTGTATCTAGTCTACTATATAGTCTGTTGAACGTCTCCACGTCAGTCTCTGTATCTAGTCTACTATATAGTCTGTTGAACGTCTCCACGTCAGTCTCTGTATCTAGTCTACTATATAGTCTGTTGAACGTCTCCACGTCAGCCTCTGTATCTAGTCTACTATATAGTCTGTTGAACGTCTCCACGTCAGCCTCTGTATCTAGTCTACTATATAGTCTGTTGAACGTCTCCACGTCAGTCTCTGTATCTAGTCTACTATATAGTCTGTTGAACATCTCCACGTCAGCCTCTGTATCTAGTCTACTATATAGTCTGTTGAACGCCTCCACGTCAGCCTCTGTATCTAGTCTACTATATAGTCTGATGAACGTCTCCAGCCTCTGTATCTAGTCTACTATATAGTCTGTAACGCCTCTAGTCTCTGTATCTAGTCTACTATATAGTCTGTTGAACGCCTCCACGCCAGCCTCTGTATCTAGTCTATATATAGTCAGTCTCTGTATCTAGTCTACTATATAGTCTGTTGAACGTCTCCACGTCAGCCTCTGTATCTAGTCTACTATATAGTCTGTTGAACGTCTCCACGTCAGCCTCTGTATCTAGTCTACTATATAGTCTGTTGAACGTCTCCTAGTCTACTATATAGTCAGCCTCTCTGTATCTAGTCTACTATATAGTCTGTTGAACGTCTCCACGTCAGCCTCTGTATCTAGTCTACTATATAGTCTGTTGAACGTCCCCACGTCAGCCTCTGTATCTAGTCTACTATATAGTCTGTTGAAAGTCTCCACGTCAGCCTCTGTATCTAGTCTACTATATAGTCTGTTGAACGTCTCCACATCTCCACGTCAGCCTCTGTATCTAGTCTACTATATAGTCTGTTGAACGTCTCCACGTCAGCCTCTGTATCTAGTCTACTATATAGTCTGTTGAACGTCTCCACGTCAGTCTCTGTATCTAGTCTACTATATAGTCTGTTGAACGTCTCCACGTCAGCCTCTGTATCTAGTCTACTATATAGTCTGTTGAACGTCTCCAGTCAGTCTCTGTATCTAGTCCTATATAGTCTGTTGAACGTCTCCACGTCTCCTCTCAGTATCTAGTCTACTATATAGTCTGTTGAACGTCTCCACGTCAGTCTCTGTATCTAGTCTACTATATAGTCTGTTGAACGTCTCTCCACGTCAGTCTCTGTATCTAGTCTACTATATAGTCTGTTGAACGTCTCCACGTCAGCCTCTGTATCTAGTCTACTATATAGTCTGTTGAACGTCTCCACGTCAGCCTCTGTATCTAGTCTACTATATAGTCTGTTGAACGTCTCCACGTCAGTCTCTGTATCTAGTCTACTATATAGTCTGTTGAACGTCTCCACGTCAGCCTCTGTATCTAGTCTACTATATAGTCTGTTGAACGTCTCCACGTCTCCACGTCAGTCTCTGTATCTAGTCTACTATATAGTCTGTTGAACGTCTCCACGTCAGCCTCTGTATCTAGTCTACTATATAGTCTGTTGAACGTCTCCACGTCAGTCTCTGTATCTAGTCTACTATATAGTCTGTTGAACGTCTCCACGTCTCCACGTCAGTCTCTGTTATCTAGTCTACTATATAGTCTGTTGAACGTCTCCACGTCAGCCTCTGTATCTAGTCTACTATATAGTCTGTTGAACTGTCCACGTCAGCCTCTGTCTAGTCTACTATAGTCTGTTGAACGTCTCCACGTCAGCCTCTGTATCTAGTCTACTATATAGTCTGTTGAACGTCTCCACGTCAGCCTCTGTATCTAGTCTACTATATAGTCTGTTGAACGTCTCCACGTCAGTCTCTGTATCTAGTCTACTATATAGTCTGTTGAACGTCTCCACGTCAGCCTCTGTATCTAGTCTACTATATAGTCTGTTCTACGTCTCCACGTCAGCCTCTGTATCTAG
>NC_088217.1:81352103-81479603 GCF_036934945.1 Oncorhynchus masou masou | reverse complement strand
ACTTCAAACATAGTTATGTTTTAGCGTTTTAACATATTTATTCACTTATTTCCGGATATCTTCAGAACTACCCACAAAGGTGCTACCTATCTAGTTCCAGCTGGCTATCGTTAGCTACTAGCCATGCTAGCATGGTATTACATTCCAAACTAAGTGTTCCCGAGCTACTATGTACATCCATGAAGAAGAAACTATATAAATCCTCATCACCTGTGCGTTTGGTAGTCGGGCGAGTGTTGTAGATTTGTCATTTGTAGCTAGTGCAGTAATACACGAGTAGTGCAGTAATACCCACAAGGACAGGGTTACGACTCATTTGTGACCCAAAAATGAGAAGCAACCTTTTAAGTTGGAACAGTGTGTCTGGTTGACGTGAACGGATTGGAGTATGGGAACTGTGTGTACCTCTACTGTATCCAGTGCTCATTTCTCCCCGGAGGACTCCGAAGGCAGGATTCGATTTGACACTGACTGAAACCAGGCGCAGTGCCGAGTGTGAATGTGAAGCCTGCAACATCTATTTCCTACCTACTATTTTGAAAACTCCATGTTCCATAGCCTCCCTTTGCTGGATTTAAAGGGATATGAACCAGATTCCTTTTTCTATCGCTTCCTCAAGGTGTCAACAGTCTTCAGACATAGTTTTAGGCTTTTATTTTGAAAAATGAGCCAGAACAATAACATCGCGTCGTGGTCACACGAGTTTTGCTCGCGCAACAGAATTTGGACAGCCATTGTTTTCCCCTCTCCTACTGTGAAAGACATTTGCGGTTGATATATTATCGATTATATATTTTAAAAACAACCTGAGGATTGATTATAAAAAACATTGTGGACATTATGGAAACTATTTGGAATTTTCGTCTGCGTTGTCGTGACCGCTCTTTCCTGTGGATTTCTGAACATAATGCGACAAACAAACGAACGGAGGTATTTTGGATCTAAAAATAATCTTTCTGGAACAAAAAGGAACATTTGTTGTGTAACTGGGAGTCTCGTGAGTGAAAACATCCGAAGATCAAAGGTAAACGATTAATTTCAGTGCTTTTCTGATTTTCGTGACCGAGCTACCTGATGCTAAGTGTACTTAATGTTTATCGTGTGATCGATAAACTTACACAAACGCTTGGATTGCTTTCACTGTAAAGCATAATTTCTAAATCTGACACGACATGTGGATTA
Organism: Oncorhynchus masou masou; assembly: GCF_036934945.1. Taxonomy (NCBI): domain Eukaryota; kingdom Metazoa; phylum Chordata; class Actinopteri; order Salmoniformes; family Salmonidae; genus Oncorhynchus; species Oncorhynchus masou. The sequence continues at coordinate 81,478,421 of NC_088217.1, read as the reverse complement.
ACAAAAGGCTAAGCTGTGTTTTCCTATATTGCACTTGTGATTTCATGAATATAAATATTTATAGTAACATTTATTGTATGTAGCGCTATGCTATTCAGCGGTTGTTGATGACACTTATCCCGATATCGGGATTGCAGCCATAACAAGATAACAGCCTCCACTCTTCTGGGAAGGCTTTCCACCAGATGTTGGAACATTGCTGCTGTGACTTGTTTCCATTCAGACACAAGAGCATTAGTGAAGTCGGGCACTGATGTTGCGCGATGAGGCCTGGCTCTCAGTCTGCGTTCCAATTCATCCCAAAGGTGTTCGATGGGGTTGAGGTCAGGGCTCTGTGCAGGCCAGTCAAGTTCTTCCACACTGATCAACAATTTCCGTACGGACCTCGTTTTGTGCATGGGGGAATACTGAAACAGGAAAGGGCCTTCCACAAAATTTGGAAGCACAGAAACGTCTAGAATGTCATTGCGTGCTGTAGTGTTAAGATTTCCCTTTACTGGAACTAAGGGGCCTAACCGAACCATGAAAAACAGCCCCAGATCATTATTCCTCCTCCACCAAACTTTAGAGTAGACACTATGCAGGCAGGTAGCGTTCTCCTGGAGTCCGCCAAACCCAGATTTCTCTATCAGACTGCAAGATGGTGAAACGTGATTCATCACTCCAGAGAACAAGTTTCCACTGCTCCAGAATCTAATGGCAGTGAGCTTTACACCACTCCAGCTGAAGCTTGGCATTGCGCATGGTGATCTTTGGCTTGTGTGCGGCTGCTCGGCTATGGAAACCCATTTCATGAAATCTCCGACAAACAGTTCCTATGCTGATGTTGCAACTGAGGACAGACTATTTCTACACCTGTCAGCAATGGGTGTGGCTAAAATAGCCGAAATCACTAATTTGAAAGAGTGTCCACATACTTTTGTACAGTACCAGTCAGAAGTTGACACACCCACTCATTCAAGGGTTTTTCTTAATTTCTACTATTTTCTATATTGTAGAATAATAGTGAAGACATCAAAATGATGAAATAACACATATGGAATCATGTAGTAACCATAAACCTATTAAACAAATCAAAATATATTTTATATTTGAGATTCTTCAAAGTAGCCACCCTTTGCCTTGATGACAGTTTGCACTCTTGGCATTCTCTCAACCAGCTTCATGCACCTGGAATGCATTTCAATGAACAGGGGTGCCTTGTTAAAAGTACATTTGTGGAATTACTTTCCTTCTTAATGCATTTGAGCCAATCAGTTGTGTAGTGACAAGGTAGGGTTTGTATAGATTTGGTAAAAGACCAAGCCCATATTATGGCAAGAACAGCTCAAATAAGCAAAGAAAGTTCATCATTACTTTAAAACATGAAGGTCAGTCAATACAGAAAATGTCAAGAACTTTCTTCAAGTGCAGTCGCATAAACCATCAAGCGCTATGATGAAACTGGCTCTCATGAGAACCGCCACAGGAAAGGAAGACCCGGAGTTAACTCTGCTGCAGAGGATAAGTTCAGAGTTACCCGCCTCAGAAATTGCAGCCCAAATAAATGCTTCAGAGTTCATGTAACAGACACATCTCAACAACTGTTCAGAGGAGACTGTGTGAATGAAGCCTTCATGGTCGAATTGCTGCAAAGAAACAACTACTAAAGGACACCAATATGAAGAGACTTGCTTGGGCCAAGAAACATGAGCAATGGACATTAGACCAGTGGAAATCTGTCCTTTGGTCCAAATTTTTGATTTTTGGTTCCAACTGCCGTGTCTTTGTGAGACTCAGAGTAGGTGAACGGATGATCTCCGCATTTGTGGTTCCCACCATAAAGCATGGAGGAGGTGGTGTGATGGTGTGGGTGCTTTGCTGGTGACACTGATTTATTTAGAATCCAAGGCACACTTAACCAGCATGGCAACCACAGCATTCTGCAACGATAAGCCCAAACCAGATGGGATGGCGTAACGGGACTATCATTTGTTTTTCAACAGGACAATGACCACTCACACCTCCAGACTGTGTAAAGCGCTATTTGACCAAGAAGGAGAGTGATGAAGTGCTGCATCAGATGACCTGGCCTTCACAATTAACCGATCTCAACCCAATTGAGATGAGTTGGACCGCAGAGTGAAGAAAAAACAGCCAACCAGTGCTCAGCATATGTGGGAACTCCTTCAAGACTGATGGAAAACCATTCCAGGTGAAGCTGGTTGAGAGAATGCCAAGAGTGTGAAAAGCTGTCATCAAGGCAAAGGGTGGCTACTTTGAAGAATCTAAAATATATTTTGATTTAACACTTTTTTGGTTACTACATGATTCCATATGTGTTATTTCATAGTTTTGATGTTTTCACTATTATTCTACAATGTAGAAAAATAGTCAAAATAAAATAAAACACTTGAATGATAGGTGTGTCCAAGCTTTTGACTGGTACTCTGTGTGTGTGTGTGTGTGTGTGTGTGTGTGTGTGTGTGTGTGTGTGTGTGTGTGTGTGTGTGTGTGTGTGTGTACACACACATATATATATATATATATATAAAACTATCCCTCTGAAGGCCTCTTCTTGGTTGTTCTTTGACTATTGTAGCTAACTCAGCCGTCAATCGGTATGTCTCCCTTGTTCTGTGGGTTCCTGCCTGTGACTAGTTGTTCTCTGGCTTACTCCTTAGCTATGTCAACTGTGGTGGTTGGCTAGCTAGGCTAGTAGGCTAAAATAATTAACTTTAGTTGGCTAGCTTAGATAAATGCATATACCGGTAACATTATTTGAAAACTGGTTAGATGGCGTTATGTATTTCCAAAACGTTGCTTTACTGTAGCTGTAAGCTAGGTGATTATAGTAACTGTCTGACCCAGTGCTTACCCAGTGCTAATGTAACATTAGCAAGCTAGTAGTGTTAAGGTTAGCAGGCTGGTTGGCTCGCAACCTTGCAAGCTGATACAATATATTCATAAAGTATTCACTGCAAATTAAATTGAAACCAGTAGTCATGACTGTAAACAATTTTGTTTAATCTGAAGTTATACGTCACACCCCGCTAATGTTTTTTTATGAAATTACTTCTGCATTCTTATCAGTTTTAGCACACATAACGTTTCTGCTCCAAGAAAGCCGGATTGCTTTCCTCTTAGCTTTGTGTGACAGACAGACCTTAAAAAACACACATTCTAAAGACAACGGTCGACATTCAGTCACAGAATGAAAGACAGACAGGTAATGTGTTGGTCTCCTACCTGTGGGGATGTGGTTGAGGGCAGACGTCTTCAGGACATCCAGCTGCTGCTCCTTGCCCAGGAGTCCTTCTGTGGGAGAGGGAGAGAACTCCGCTTCAAATATGGTCCGCAACATCGAGACAACCCGACCGCAATCAACCGACCGAACGACACCCCTCTGAGAGGGAGCCACCGCGGCAAACAGCCTAACGGAGCAACCGTCGCTTCGCTATGGACCCAGAGAGCCTGAATCGCCTGGAAACAGCAGAGAATCTACGCTGGGAACTCATGCTGAGATGCCAGGGGTTCTCTGCCCTGAAGAAAGCTTAGTGGAATGGCACCGTTCATTCATCAGACAGTGTGTGTGTGTGTGTGTGTGTGTGTGTGTGTGTGTGTGTGTGTGTGTGTGTAGGCTGGTTGTTGGGCTCAGCTGAAACTGGCTGTGCTCAGCATAGCAAGTGTGGGAGAAAGAGATGGAGAGAGAAGGGGAGAGGGTGGGAGAGAAAATGAGGAGGGGAAAGGTAAAAATAACACTCCCTTTGGGTACAGCGAGCACGCACACACACACACACACACACACACACACACACACACACACACACACTAGCTGTGTGCCCATGCCTCTCTCCCGTCTGTGTACGTAGGCACCGAGGCTGAAAGTATAGTGGCAACATGAAAAGGCTTTTGTACCAGCCGAGCCCTGGGAAGACAGGGCTATAAATAGACCAACCACAGAGGAGAGGTGGGGGAGACGGAGGGGAAACTGGGTAGGGGCTGAGATGAAGAGAAAAGGAGGGGGAGGGAACAGGGGCTATAGAGAAAATGATCAACAAGAAAAAAGGAGGGAATGGAAAGAATCAGGGAAACGAGAGGCTACGATATTAGAGAGATCAGAGAGCATAATGACATGGCCAGGAGCAACAAAACACCTCAGAAAAGGACATGGCCTACAGATGCAAAAACTAAAAACAAATCTTCTCTCTCTCTCTCACACACACACACAGGTTTGCTGTCCAGATAAGCACACTTGGAAGTGGCGTACATAATGTTGCATCAAGCCATAAAGATGCTTTGCGTCCTTTAAAAAAAGACAGGCGTCGAAAACAAAATGTGGGGTCCCTTCGGGGGAAAGAAACAGGAAAACAGGCGTCTAGCTGTGTTTGGTCTATTTCTGGAGCTCTCCCTGGACCAGACACACACAGAGGTTTAATTAGCTACGGGCCTTGGGCTATACCATGCAGTACTAACTCAACCGGCTGTGTGCGTGTGTGTGGGGGGGGGTGTATATTCTCAGCCGTCTGTATGTCTGCTCCACCTTGCAGATCAGGGAGGATGAGGCAAAACATGGTGCAAAAGAGGCCATTTATGACAAATAACAATGTGATCAAAGCCTTGTAGAGTATTTTACCTTCAGAGTTACAGTGAGCAGTCCAGGTGTGGCCAGTGAGAGAGAGAGAGAGGACAAATGGCAGACCCACACTTTACCTCTCAGATGACCCAGATTGACACACACAGACACACACCGTTAACACACACAGACACACGCCGTTAACACACACAGACACACGGCGTTAACACACACAGACACACGGCGTTAACACACACAAACACACGCCGTTAACACACACAGACACACGCCGCTAACACACAGGCACACACCGCTAACACACAGGCACACACCGCTAACACACAGGCACACACCGCTAACACACAGGCACACACCGTTAACACACAGGCACACACTGCTAATACACAGACACACACTGCTAACACACACACACACGCCGTTAGAATACACATACACCGTTAACACACCCAGACACGCGCCGTTAATACACATACACTGTTAATACACATACACCCAGACACATACACCATTAATACACCCAGACACCTACACCGTTAATACACCCAGACACTCACCGTCAATACACCTACACCGTTAATACACCCAGACACACGCCGTTAATACACCTACGCCGTTAATACACCCAGACACATACACCGTTAATACACCGTTAATACACCCAGACACACACTGCTAATACACCCACACTGCTAATACACCCACACACACACTGCTAATACACCCACCCACACACACACTGCTAATGCACCCACACACACACTGCTAATGCACCCACACACACACTGCTAATGCACCCACACACACACTGTTAATACACCCAGACACACACTGTTAATACACCCAGACACACACTGTTAATACACCCAGACACACACTGTTAATACACCCAGACACACACTGTTAATACACACACACACACACTGCTAATACACCCACACACACACACACTGCTAATACACCCAGACACACACTGTTAATACACCCAGACACACACTGTTAATACACCCAGACACACACTGTTAATACACCCAGACACACACTGTTAATACACCCAGACACACACTGTTAATACACCCAGACACACACTGTTAATACACCCAGACACACACACACACAATAATAAACACAGACACACACTTAATAAACACAGACACACACTTAATAAACACAGACACACACTTAATAAACACAGACACATGCAAACCAATGTCAGATGATATCTCCGCAAATCACACACAAATGATCCCGCTCCCTGCAGCCGGACTTTGCTATGGTAATTAGGTGTGTGTGATATATATATATATATATGACTATGTTACAGGTCGACCATGTAGAATTGTTAGCATCGCTACTAGAGTGAAGGGCCTGTTTTGCATGACTGTGTGCTGAGGTTCAGGTAATGACAACACCTGTGTGTCTGCAGCCTGTAATGGTACAGCAGCTGAGGGTTATACCAGCTTGCTTAGTCTCACTCTGTGGGCTGTAGTTAGACACACAGAGAGATTCTCACTGGAAACCACAGCTGAAACCTGAGACAGACAGACACACAACAAGTGGAGGGAGGGAGATGAAGGTAAAGGAACAAACCTCCACACCCCCTTCCTTCCAGCCCTGAACCAGGGGCTTCCCTACTGCACCTCAAGAGGGCGCTCTGGTCAGGGTATCAGTCTGTGGAGGTGGTGACTGTTCTTCAACACTAGTCCTGAGAACCTGACAGGGTGTGCAGGCTTTTGTTCCAGCAAAGCACTAACACTCCTGATTCAAGAAATCAACTGTTCATCAAGACCTTCCACATGAAAAGCACCACATCTCCATGCTGTGCAGAATAAATATGAACACGTGTGTGTGTGTGTGTGTGTGTGTGTGTGTGTGTGTGTGTGTGTGTGTGTGTGTGTGTGTGTGCATGGGTGGAACTGCTGGCAGGGGTTCTATTAAATGATGTGCAGCCCTTTAAAGCAGAATTGAACCATGTGTAAAATGAATAGTAGTTCATAGACTGATGGGAGGCCAGAGAGATATCATAGAGACCAATCTGGCAGTACCGTAGTCTCCCACTAGACCAAACTGGCAAGTACCGTAGTCTCCCACTAGACCAAACTGGCAAGTACCGTAGTCTCCCACTAGACCAAACGGGCTAGTACCGTAGTCTCCAACTAGACCAAACGGGCTAGTACCGTAGTCTCCAACTAGACCAAACGGGCTAGTACCGTAGTCTCCAACTAGACCAAACGGGCTAGTACCGTAGTCTCCAACTAGACCAAACGGGCTAGTACCGTAGTCTCCAACTAGACCAAACGGGCTAGTACCGTAGTCTCCAACTAGACCAAACGGGCTAGTACCGTAGTCTCCAACTAGACCAAACGGGCTAGTACCGTAGTCTCCAACTAGACCAACGGGCTAGTACCGTAGTCTCCAACTAGACCAACGGGCTAGTACCGTAGTCTCCAACTAGACCAACGGGCTAGTACCGTAGTCTCCAACTAGACCAACGGGCTAGTACCGTAGTCTCCAACTAGACCAACGGGCTAGTACCGTAGTCTCCAACTAGACCAACGGGCTAGTACCGTAGTCTCCAACTAGACCAACGGGCTAGTACCGTAGTCTCCAACTAGACCAACGGGCTAGTACCGTAGTCTCCAACTAGACCAACGGGCTAGTACCGTAGTCTCCAACTAGACCAACGGGCTAGTACCGTAGTCTCTAACTAGACCAACGGGTTAGTACCGTAGTCTCTAACTAGACCAACGGGCTAGTACCGTAGTCTCTAACTAGACCAACGGGCTAGTACCGTAGTCTCTAACTAGACCAATGGGTTAGTACCGTAGTCTCTAACTAGACCAACGGGATTTGATTTGATTTACCGTAGTCTCTAACTAGACCAACAGGTTAGTACCGTAGTCTCTAACTAGACCAACGGGTTAGTACCGCAGTCTCTAACTAGACCAAACTGGTTAGTACCGTAGTCTCACTAGACCAAACTGGTAGTACCGTAGTCTCACTAGACCAAACTGGTAGTACCGTAGTCTAACTAGACCAAACTGGTAGTACCGTAGTCTAACTAGACCAAACTGGTATTACTGCAGTCTAACTAGACCAAACTGGTATTACTGCAGTCTAACTAGACCAAACTGGTAGTACTGCAGTCTAACTAGACCAAACTTGTAGTACTGCAGTCTAACTAGACCAAACTGGTAGTACTGCAGTCTCACACATGGGAGGCCACAGCCACACTGTCCACTGTTGTGTTTCTTCCTATGGGAAAATAGACTGCTATGGGATGTGTGTTTTACAATAAGTTGGTACTCATTAGGGACAGGACGGTACCAGTATAGCGATACTCGGTAGTATCGTGGCCAGGAAACAAAAGAAAGTGGATTTAACTTCTTTAGAAAAACAGCCCTAATGTTGAAAACAAACATCATCAGTAACAATATCCAATCTTAAGCACACAATGTTTTACATACAGCAGTTATTAAAAGACCAAATAGTTTGATCTGTTCGCAATACTGGTATCATCACAGCCCCAGTCCTCATGTACCCATTCGCAGTCCACGTTCATGCACTCCACACTCATTAGTAAATCACTCTCTCTCACACACACAGAGTCAGGAAGGATGCTCCTGTCTCATTACACTGGTTGCATTTCCCCTCCCCGCTGTGTGTACCATGGAGAGATCACACACAGAGGAACAATACCATCAACCAGACAGGCCTCTCCTTAGGAGACACTTCCTCTAGGGCCATCCCATTCACTTCCTGGGGTCAGTATCTGACGTCATAGCAACAAGCCCACAATCAGCGACCCCTGACTTCTGGGGCAGGCTCTGACGTCCTGTCATAAAGAGAGACCCGTTCTGTGAACAGAGGCGACCTTTAGGTTCCCGTTCACACTGGGAGGAGGAGCAGAGAAACATTGGGACGGTAATGAGTGGAGGAGTAGGCATGTATCTCTCTGTTTCCCAGCATCACAGAAGCCATTTGACATGGCATAGCATGGTTAGATAACATGTGACCTATATACAATGCATATGAATGAATTAAGGAAAATGGCTAATATTAATTGAGGAGAAAAGTGAACAGATGCCATTGAAAAGTGTGGCCTTGGAAGACTGGGACTTTTTTGAAAAGACCAACTTTGGTTTGACGATCAGAGAAGGGAAGTTTCCTAGTAAATAAGCCCATCATTAACCTCACACTTCCAGAACCACCAGAACTCAAGAGGCACAAGCGTTACAATGCCACTAAGAACCTCCTAGCTTCATGTCAGTCTGGCTTATAAGAGGAACCCGACGATAAACAAAGAAATCATCAATAAAAAAGTAAGCACTTCAACCAATCGCGCATCCAGCCAGCCATCCATCCATCCATCCATCCAGCCATCCATCCATTCCACTCACATCCCAGACTTTAACTTGATATCATCGTCCTCCTCCCCTTGCCTGTCCTAAACAATGACAGGCCATGTCAAAAGCCAGAATAGGTTTGCTTTCGTCTGTGTAAACTGTAATTGCGGCTGGCAGTACACCCTGTATCCGGTTTCTCTCTGTGTGGAGTTAGGGACATAAAGGCCTCAGGCGGCTCGGACACACAAAGAGACTCTTTCCTCTCATTATCTCCTTTCCCCCGCCACTGTCTCTAGCCTAATGCCAATTAAAAACAGAGCCGAGGAACAGGCAGAGGGACAAGGCCCCACTATGGAGCCCATAATGGGGTGTTTGTTTAAGGGGGGCGGGACACCCAGTGGAGCCTTACTCTGGACAGTCAGGTTGGATGGTAGGGTCCAGGGCGGTTTCACCCAGGCAGGACATATCCCCTGGTCCTGGATGTGTTGGGCTGGGGGAGGCTAGAGTGGACCAGGCACCACTATGGAGCCCATAATGGGGTGTTTGTTTAAGGGGGACGGGACACCCAGTGGAGCCTTACTCTGGACAGTCAGGTTGGATGGTAGGGTCCAGGGCGGTTTCACCCAGGCAGGACATAACCCCTGGTCCTGGATGTGTTGGGCTGGGGGAGGCTAGAGTGGACCAGGCCCCACTATGGAGCCCATAATGGGGTGTTTGTTTAAGGGGGTGGGACACCCAGTGGAGCCTTACTCTGGACAGTCAGGTTGGATGGTAGGGTCCAGGGCGGTTTCACCCAGGCAGGACATAACCCCTGGTCCTGGATGTGTTGGGCTGGGGGAGACTAGAGTGGACCAGGCCAAAGCAGGCCTAAGCCAATTCTTGGTGAGGGAGAGGACAATCTGTCAGGCTGGAAGGTCTGTCAGAAATTATTGTCAATGGTCATTGGGTGCAATGAGGACATTTGGCAAGAGAATCTGAAGATGCGCATTTTGACAGAAAAAAATCTGGTTGTACACTTACCAGTACGTACAAATGCACACAATGTAACAATGGTTCAGTTTCTGAGATGCTGGCCCGGCCATTCCTCAGTTACATCCCAGACTATACCACCTGTCTGAGTACAGAAGGGCCCTCTGTCGGTCCCAACCCACACCCTTCTCCCGGGACTGAATGACCTCACCCAACCACATCACCCTGTCAACGGTGTAACATGTTTATGTTATTCTATGTATACATATTCTCTGTCTTCACCTGTCTCAAGGGCAGACAAGGTGCCATCAGCACTAGACATCCATCAAAACACCTGGGCTCACACTGATAAGAAAGAGATGTGTGTCTACAGGGGTTTGACAGAGAGAGAACCATCTCTCCTCTACGGTCCATGCTATTGAAAGCTGTTGAGTTGCATTGACAACAGTTGCTAACAGAAGAGGAGTGTTTCTGTCATGTAGCCTTGTGTTCAGTGTTCTTGTTGTTCCATTTATAGGTCTGCTCTGCAGCACATGGCAGCAGCCACTGACAACTACTCCATCATGCAGAAAATACACACACACACAAAGAAACCAGCAACAATGGTTGTTTGTTCACCATGCATTCACTCATGTGTGTTGCTATAAATAGCCCATGGATAAGTGAATGGCTCTCATGTGCAAAGTGGGAGTGATTTTAACCCCTTCACACTATCCAATCCAACTAGAGGTGAAGGGGTTAAACCACACACACTATCCAATCCAACTAGAGATTAAGTGAATGGCTCTCATGTGTAAAGTGGGAGTGATTTTAACCCCTTCACACTATCCAATCCAACTAGAGGTGAAGGGGTTAAACCACACACACTATCCAATCCAACTAGAGGTTAAGGGGTTAAACCACACACACTATCCAATCCAATTAGAGGTGAAGGGGTTAAACCACACACACTATCCAATCCAACTAGAGGTGAAGGGATTAAACCACGCACTATCCAATCCAACTAGAGGTGAAGGGGTTAAACCACACACTATCCAATCCAACTAGAGGTGAAGGGGTTAAACCACACACACTATCCAATCCAACTAGAGGTGAAGGGGTTAAACCACACACACTATCCAACGAGAGAAGAAAGGGTTAAACCACACACTATCCAATCCAACTAGAGGTGAAGGGGTTAATTAGCCCCTTCACCTCTAGTTGGATTGGATAATGGACGGAGAGGGGATGACAGGAGGGTAAGGAGACAAAAACAGTGTTTCGCTGTCACACATGCACACTCGCTCTCGTGAACACACACAAGCTCACATTTAGACACACACAGTCAGTCTACTAGTTTCACCACTTATTCTCTGAGGAAGAAGATAACATGAAGGTCAAACCCTCTGTAGTCTAGACCAGTCTACTCTGATCTGAAGCAGTAAGCCACAACCAGGTGTGCTGCTGTTCACCATATGCCTCATATCAGTGAGCCTATCAGCACCTTAAAGTTGTATAATACTGGAAACCATTTCCTCTTCGAACCCACATCAACAGGAGCCTTGTATTAGAGGACAAGGAGTAGCACGTCAAGTTCACTGGTTCAACCACATAAAAACCCCATAGAAACAGAGATAGGAGAGAATTGAATTACAGTAGGTTAAAGTCCTTTGTCAACGTGAATACACTGGACCAGCTTCACTTATCATCTGCTGGGCCAAAGATGTATTGGCTCAAAAAACGACATCTTTCCCAGGAAAAGATCAAGCTCAAAAAAAGCCACCGCCCAATCACTTACCGACCGTGCCTCTGCTCTGAATGGAACAGTGTGTGTGTCATGACTCAGTGCCGGGCCAGCTCTAGCTATGGTAAACATGTTTGCGGTGGTTCCAGGAAACCCTTAGAATCACTGAGTGGGATAACGTAACACCTTGCCGGCTAGAGCCCACTGCTATCATTTCCCAACACTATCAATGTGCTGCTTCCTACTCTGCTGAAATATTAAGCCTATTTATGAGGCCCGATGGGATACTCGTTCAATATCTCTTCACGACCGCAAAAACAACGTTAGTCTGTGTGCTTAGACATTACGTTCAGTAGATGGTTAAGCAATCTCTGCACTGCAGGCATCCAACTGTTCCACGAGGAAGCTCTAAAAACCTAGGAACAACACAGGATGTAAGGGCTAGGGCAGGGGTATAACTCGGTACCAGATTAGAGGGAAACCATGACAATATGCAGTGGAACTAGTGTCGAGGTCCAGAGTTGAGTTTGAAAGACTTAGGGCCTATGTTTTCTGAATGTGTGTGCATGCTTGCTTTGTGTATGACGAGTATTCAGACTTTTCAAAGTAAATCACTGGAAGACGACAAAAATCTCCAATATGTTCTTCCTAACAAATGGAAGAATGGAGGAAGAGAAAACTAATGGGACAGCTACAGAGCTAAGGGAGTGACACACCCACACAGTGCTGTGATTGTGGGCAGGCAGGTCTCTTATCTACCGCAGCTAAACTGACAGGCACTGCACAGGGCAGCCCGGGCAGTCACTGCATCGCCATGGGAACTGATGTTAAGCGTGCCCGTCTGACCAGTGACCACAACCACAGAGGGGCCACCGCCGAGGATCATGGGAAAACCACAGGGGCGTGACGGAGAAGACTGACAGGTCCTGGCAGAGAACCACTGGGCTGTTTTTTTATGTGGGATAACTGCAGCAACAGTCTAAAATACCTGGTAAATCCACTGTTTACACTAGGCCTGCAGATCCATTTCAGAGACCTGCAGATCCATTTCAGAGGCCTGCAGATCCATTTCAGAGGCCTGCAGATCCATTTCAGAGGCCTGCAGATACATGTCAGAGGCCTGCAGATCCATTTCAGAGGCCTGCAGATCCATTTCAGAGGCCTGCAGATCCATGTCAGAGGCCTGCAGATACATGTCAGAGGCCTGCAGATCCATGTCAGAGGCCTGCAGATCCATGTCAGAGGCCTGCAGATCCATGTCAGAGGCCTGCAGATACATGTCAGAGGCCTGCAGATCCATGTCAGAGGCCTGCAGATCCATGTCAGAGGCCTGCAGATCCATGTCAGAGGCCTGCAGATCCATGTCAGAGGCCTGCAGATACATGTCAGAGGCTTGCAGATACATGTCAGAGGCTTGCAGATCCATGTCAGAGGCCTGCAGATCCATGTCAGAGGCCTGCAGATCCATGTCAGAGGCCTGCAGATCCATGTCAGAGGCCTGCAGATCCATGTCAGAGGCCTGCAGATCCATGTCAGAGGCCTGCAGATCCATGTCAGAGGCCTGCAGATCCATGTCAGAGGCCTGCAGATCCATGTCAGAGGCCTGCAGATCCATGTCAGAGGCTTGCAGATCCATGTCAGAGGCCTGCAGATCCATGTCAGAGGCCTGCAGATCCATTTCAGAGGCCTGCAGATCCATGTCAGAGGCCTGCAGATCCATGTCAGAGGCCTGCAGATCCATGTCAGAGGCCTGCAGATCCATGTCAGAGGCCTGCAGATCCATGTCAGAGGCCTGCAGATCCATGTCAGAGGCCTGCAGATCCATGTCAGAGGCCTGCAGATCCATGTCAGAGGCCTGCAGATCCATGTCAGAGGCCTGCAGTTCCATGTCAGAGGCTTGCAGATCCATGTCAGAGGCCTGCAGATACATGTCAGAGGCCTGCAGATCCATGTCAGAGGCCTGCAGATCCATGTCAGAGGCCTACAGATCCATGTCAGAGGCCTACAGATACATGTCAGAGGCCTACAGATACATGTCAGAGGCCTACAGATACATGTCAGAGGCCTACAGATACATGTCAGAGGCCTACATGTCATATTCAGCTGTGTGAAGGTGTGCTCACCATGTGTATTAGTAGCTCTAGTCTAGCAAGGATCTACAAATCACGTTGTTGAATGGGTATGGACTGACTTTTAATGTGTGAGGACACACAAATGGATCTCTGTGTCACTTGTCACCGTCTGCATCAGCTGATGGTCACCAGGCCAGGCCAAGCAGCTGTGCATATTGTTAACTATTTTTTTTCAGAATGTAGCACTAAGCATCTTTCAATACAACATGGCTACTGTAGCCTGTGTGCGTTAGTGCAAGCTCAATGTTGAGCAGATGTCAACGGCTAATATGCTAAGTTTTCCGAGCAGATAATCACTTCTATGCAAACAGTCAAATTTGATCTCAGATATACGCTCATACAGACTGCACAGTGAACCAACTATCTGACTGATCCTATTCCTGAGAACTAGCCTATCGCCCAACTTGTAGAGAGATGGGGGGGTTCTTAGAAAATATTTAGAGGGCCTCCCGGGTGGCGCAGTGGTTAAGGGCGCTGTACTGCAGCTGTGCCACCAGAAACTCTGGGTTCACGTCCAGGCTCTGTAACCGGCCGCGACCGAGAGGTCTGTGGGGCGACGCACAATTGTTGATATCCTTGTCTCATCGCGCACCTGTGGCAGGCCGGGCGCGCTAACCAGATGCTTCCTCCGACACATTGGTGCGGCTGGCCTCCGGGTTGGATGCGCGCTGTGTTAAGAAGGCTTGGTTGGGTTGTGTATCGTCCCTACCGAGCCCGTATGGGAGTTGTAGCTATGAGACAAGATAGTAGCTACTAAACAATTGGATACCACGAAATTGGGGAGAAAACGGGGTAAAATTAAAAAAAATAATAATAATTAAGATTTAGAGGAAGTATAACATTTAAACTGAAGAGCCTGCAATTCCACAAATGATCGACAAAAAGGAGCAGTTATGGTAGGTACGAGCAAACGCCTGAGTGTTTGATCAAATGTTATTTGTCACAAGAGCCGAATACCTTACAGTGAAATGCTTACTTACCAACAATGCAGTTAATTAAAAAAGTGTTAAGAAAGTATTTAGTAAAATAAATGGAAGATAAAAAAAGCCGCTGGAAGTAAGCTGATAATGGACTCATAATGCCATGCAGACCATAGACATGGCAACAATCACACACATCTACAGTAGTTCAGTTTAAAGTGAAAGAAGAATGGAGAGAGAAAAATAAAGGGTTGGTATCACACCATACTCACAGAGAAAAGGATGGAGAATCTCCAACAAGCATTAGGCTGGATTTAAAACTCTAAGTGTGTTAAGTGTTAAGGCTAACTAATCCAGGCATCAACTAACGATGTAATGTGCTTACTTTGGCTTGGCTTCAGCTCGGCTGGGGAGTGGGGACTACCTAGTATGGTGTAGGTCTACCTCGAGGTTTCTCACAACACAATCCTATATGGCACCCTATTCCCTATATAGTGACTGTCAAAAGCTAGTGCACTAGGCCTATCTAAGGAATTGGGTGCCACTTAGAACGCAGACCAGTATGTATTCAGGTCAAATTTAAACATCATGGCCGCCACATGAATTAAGTCCAACTAACAAGACTCTTGAAATAAAATGGCCGATATCATAATATTTGAAGTACTCCAGGTACTGTAAGCCTGCCTTGGGCTCCTAGCAGATGTGGTATAGGTGTGAATCCTGTATGAAACATTACGGAGTCTTAAAAAGGAAGCCTGGGTAAGGCAAAAATGTCATAAATATGCCAACTTTGATTAATTATTTCTCAATTATGCTTTTATATACAAATGTCAAATATATGTCATCAATCCTTCCTCCAAAGGACCATCCTATGAATACAATTTTGAGAAAACCATGACATTTTCTTGTCCTGGTATCGTCAGGAATCATTCATAAGATATACTTTAAGGCTGGAGGGGTTACCTCAGCCTTCTCAGGGGCGCTCCAGATGTTACCTGGGCGAGGATATTTATAGTGCACACATCCCCCAGTGTGTTAGGTACACACGGCCAATCGCACCATCCACAACAGTAGAGACCTTTAGTTAGCCTACCTCTTTGTCATGGACGCAATTTGACGAACACAGGCGGAACAGTAGGACACTTCACAGCATCATACTGTATATTCAATCATGTGCACAAATACATTATCTACAGGACAAGCCAAAGAAACAGAAAAGAACCCAAAATATTATTTTGAGTGAGTCGACGTCATGGTTTGTTATAGACTTGAATAAGATTTGAAAGGGAGGTATTCTGAGATGGTACATTAGGCCTACGTGAGATGGATCCAGTGAGCATGGTAAAGGGCTTACCTTGGTGACTGTGTGATGTCATTGTTGACAGGATAGTCCTCGGAGAATCCAGTGAAGTTTTAAAATATACGGCCTGGAGAGGAGGAGGACGGGATAGGTGGAGTGTGTGTGGGTGGGTCGGGGGGGTTATAGTGTGTGTGTGGGTCGGGGGGGTTAGTGTGTGTGTGTGTGTGTGTGTGTAGGGAAGGGGGCTGGTCTGATGTGTACCACAATCAGGGCCACAGTACTCCTCAGCAGGAAACACAACCACCCACAGGTCTCTTCACTGATCAACAACAGGAAACAAAATCACCCACAGGTCTCTTCA
The DNA here is from genome assembly GCF_036934945.1 of Oncorhynchus masou masou. NCBI lineage: Eukaryota > Metazoa > Chordata > Actinopteri > Salmoniformes > Salmonidae > Oncorhynchus > Oncorhynchus masou. The sequence goes on along the minus strand of NC_088217.1, from coordinate 81,462,097 downwards.
CTGGTCAGCAACAGGAAACACAACCACCCACAGGTCTCTTCACTGATCAACAACAGGAAACAAAATCACCCACAGGTCTCTTCACTGGTCAGCAACAGGAAACACAACCACCCACAGGTCTCTTCACTGGTCAGCAACAGGAAACACAACCACCCACAGGTCTCTTCACTGATCAGCAACAGGAAACACAACCACCCACAGGTCTCTTCACTGGTCAGCAACAGGAAACACAATCACCCACAGGTCTCTTCACTGGTCAGCAACAGGAAACACAACCACCCACAGGTCTCTTCACTGATCAGCAACAGGAAACACAACCACCCACAGGTCTCTTCACTGGTCAGCAACAGGAAACACAATCACCCACAGGTCTCTTCACTGATCAGCAACAGGAAACACAACCACCCACAAGTGTCTTCACTGGTCAGCAACAGGAAACACAACCACCCACAGGTCTCTTCACTGATCAGCAACAGGAAACACAACCACCCACAAGTGTCTTCACTGGTCAGCAACAGGAAACACAACCACCCACAGGTCTCTTCACTGGTCAGCAACAGGAAACACAACCACCCACAGGTCTCTTCACTGATCAGCAACAGGAAACACAACCACCCACAGGTCTCTTCACTGGTCAGCAACAGGAAACACAATCACCCACAAGTGTCTTCACTGGTCAGCAACAGGAAACACAACCACCCACAGGTGTCTTCACTGGTCAGCAACAGGAAACAGTCCTCCACCTTACAGCCTACTGTTCAGGTAATCCAATCAGAGACACCCGCTCACTTGTACCAGCCTTTAAAAAAAACACACACAAAAAAGAGAGAGAATGACAGATTAGCAACATAAATCTGAGCTGGATTCAGAAACAATCATTCATTCTGAATCCCCCTACACTAACACAACATTAAGTGTACAGATGGAATGATTACCCACAACAAACAGACTACTAGACCACCCATCATGTGTAGGGCTAAGCTAATGGCCTGGAGGTAGGGAGGGAGGATGTGTGTTGAGAGAGGTGGGGTGGGGGTTGTGGTAAGGGCTTCTCAAGACAGAGGGGCAGAGTGTGGAGCTGCGGGACAAACCTCCAAAAGTCGGTCACAGCTGGCAGACATTCACGCTTTGTGATGGAAAGGGGTTTGTGTGCGTGTCTGTGTAGAGGGGGGGGGGGGGGGGGTAAACCCCGGGCGCTATGCCCCTGCACTCCCTCTCTATGGGCTGTGTGTGTGTGTGTGTGTGTGTGTGTGTGTGTGTCCACACTTGTCTGGCCCCATTGTCTCCAAACTGGTTGTGTGATACAGGGTGACAGATTTGTAGAGAGAGTCCCTCTCGCTCAGAGAAAGAGGCCCAGGGCGTATAGCTCTAGGACCAATCTACAATATTGCTACTCATCTTCAGTACCTGGTAGATTTTTAATAACACGCTACATACACATCTACACATTCTTTAATTATGTATACATTTGGCATGAATGTTAAAAAAAACTGCTTTCTGATGAATAAATAAAACGTAGGCATACTAAAATAATCAGTAGGATGTTGTACTAAAACACAAAAGCAAAAATGCACTCAGTCTTTCGCTCTCTGACCACAATTTCACCAGCACGCCCCCCATTCACAAAAAAAAGGTTGACGCATACAGCTACTTCACCACCGCCCATTGACAGACACAGCTGACTTTCCCAGTCATTTCTCCTTTAACATTGCGTAACATTAAGATCTAGAAAGGCAAAAAAATTGCCGATACACTATCCCTATCAACATGTATGTGTAGCACTATCCACCGCCATGTTCTAAAAATAGAACACAGGAACAAATCAACGCACGTCAGAGACCGTGCGTAGCTAAACATTTCGCGCGCCAGATACGCATTTCGCGATCAAACATAAATATTCTTCCGCACGCAGCACGTCGGACAATAATAATAAGCACTCTTTCTATATCCAACATATTGTGCTAATTCAATCTATTTTTTGCAGGAATACGTATATTATTAGCACGACCAGCTCAACTGGAAACTTCAGGCAGCAGACATTGTTTTGATAGGATTGTCCCCTCGCCCGTAATCGATGCATCATTGCCTAAGCAACATACTGAATATTTTTGCACTTCGAAGAGCTACATTCGTCGAAAAGATAAACGATATGCTCACCTAGTATCTCCAAGAGGCGGCCCTGTCCCGAGAAAGATGCAGAATAAATATGTTGACTTTATCACTAGTGAAGTCTACTGGCGAAATAATCATTTTCTGACAGATTCCGCCATACTTGATTTTGTTACGGAGTCACGTGTCGCGTCCCTGCATTTATCCAAGTATTGAGAGGCGTGGTTTGCTATCAATATCAAATTGTTAAAATGTTGCAGCTGTGATAGCAATAGTGAGCATTTAGAATTATATTTAATTTGTTTATATATTTAATGTTATGGATTCACTACTTAGTGAGTCTACTTACCATAATAGCCTACTTGTGTTATGGGCTGATACGAGAAAGGGCGTGTCTTGTGCCATTGACTACGTATTGTTATGGTGCCAAAATAGCTGGGCCCCTCCATATCATCTATTGATCTATGGAATTGTAGCCTTTCTCTACAATTACGTTTATTCATACTTTGTCATTAGATTCACATAATCGATATTTATTCAATATGCCGACTAAACCAGTAGCATAACGATGTTTGTATGACAGCATTGTTTAACAATATTAGGCTATAACAGCTGGCTAACGGGAAAGTCTAGTACACCCCCCCCCCCCCCTACTCTAATAGATAATACGGGAGTTTTTTTTTTTTTATTGCAACAAAGGTTCCATAACCTACCTGGAAACTTACTCTTGACGCTAACACATCTATCTCTCCGTCTACCTCTGGGATATTATCACAACAACATTGTGCCGCATTTGACAGCATACGCAATATGAGTTGGATGATTTATCCAATTCTGGCTCATTGCCAGATGAAAAGTGTTTCTCTCTGCAGCTGTGTAATCTAATATTGTTTATTTCCATGTCTTAATTCTATTTTGCGTCTCATCCACCCACAGTCACAACACAAGGAGCGGTCAGCAGAGTTAACCACACTGCTGTTTGACTGTTAAGGCCGGTGCTACTGAAACTGCCAACTGGAATCGGTCTATTACCCATCATCAGACAAATTGAGATATAGGACTGCTCAATCAGTATCTGTTTCCAGATCAGTTTTTCTGAGATGGGGAATAACATCCTAAAATCCTTATTTTCCAGATTTGTTTATTTTGTTTTACCATTTAGGTGCAGTCCATAAAATGTGCATATTTAAATAACCCTTGTCTACGAAATATTTACAGTTGTTGGGCTCACTAACATGATTATATCATATTCTTCAAAAGAATCACAGGTTGGCATATTATAACTAATTACAATACATTATCAACAATCAGCAGAAGGAAATCGAACAGATTGTACCTTAAAAAAAAAATCCAAACCATATCCATTCTGTCATGAAGACAGATTGTGTTATTCCATCTTTAACCCCACATTTCCGAACACCAGTGATTGAATAGAATAGGACCCCTTTAGTTCAAGTAATTTCTCCCGCCCAGCACAAATGAAGGCCTGTTGGGAAGGCTGTATCCATAGTAACGGAGGATTATCATTTCTCTGGATGAGCTACAGTGCATCAGTTATGTAACTGAGCGGTCTTGGAGACATGTCTCATGTTGGCGAGCCTGAGAAAGATAAGCTCTTTAGGGGAAAGCCACAGGGATATTTTCCCCAGCCTGAGAAAGTAGATATACCAAAAGGGTTCTTCTATGGGGACAGCTTATGAATCCTTTTTGAATCCTCTTTTCTAAGAGTGTATGATAGTCAATACTAGCCATCTGGTGGCATTTTACTCACAATTTGCAAGGCTTGAGTACTATTAGCAGGCCTAATAAAAATTGATCCTTCATGCACCTATAATTGTTTATCTGTCATCGGTGGCTGCACTGGGTACGGTTCATCATTCTCCTGCTACTGAACTACAGTGAGGCTTACCTCAACATCGTTCACATATCTATGCTATGAATTCTCTACATGGTAAATCAGGTATTTCAAGCAAAACAAGACCTACATGTGAGGACATTTACGATAATGCTATTTCTGTGAGATGTATGGAGGCTAGCTGTACTGTATCCAACCCATGTGACAGTGTTTTCACTATCTGATCATGAGATCAATCTTATCCTTTCAGAGCACTGGCATTAACATGACTTGCAGTAGTAGCCCTGCTTCCTGGAACACACTGACGAAGAATGAAGTGTGTGGAATTAAGTGTGTGTGTGTATATATGTGTGTGTGCCTGTGGAACTACCTATACATGTGTGCCGGTGTGTAAGTGAGTGAGTGCATGCATGCGCGTGTAAGTATGTGTGTGCACGTGTGTCTGGGGTAATGCCTCCCAGGTGTGTTGGAGACGTACAGATTGAGAGCAATGACGTCAAAGGAGCATCAAGATTGGTGTATACTATCTGGGGCTCCCTAAACTCAATGAACATCTGATTAGTATTTTGGTTATTAGCGCATTAGCTGCTGTAACTGGGACTGCATGGACGTCTCCAGCTCTTACCTGGGAGTTGATTGTCTACAATCTTCTTGTTCAGTGGCCCCTTAAAAAGAGATCAGCTGTGCACGTTATTCATATAGATTGTGTCTATATGCCTTGGAGGAAGATGCGTGGACTCATTTGCAAGTTCAGTGACATGCTAGAATTACTATAACATATTCTTACACAAAGTCTGTCAACATGAGAATATTTGTTAATAACAATCTTTTTATAGCAAGCTTTCCATTGTTTTATCCAACGTCAACTTTGACATCTCTCTTTACACTGACACACACATACATTTGTAGGATCTTAATTTGAGCCAGTTTGCTACAACAGGAAAATAGTCCTGCAGCAACAGGACATGTGAATTATTACGTGTAATATAATTAATTTAAAAAATGTGTAGGGGTTGATCCATTTTTCGTTAGGGCAAATCAAGTCTGACATTTTAAAGTGGAAATTGCTAACTTTAACAGCCTTTTTTTAACCTCGAATAGACTACAAAATTGCATTCCCTGCTGTGCAGCAACAAAAGAGTGATCAAATGAAGATACTACATCTGTAAATAACCTCCATTTAGACAACAGTGTAAAAGGATCTGCCATTTCTTCTGACAGCTAAATTACTGCATGACACACACAAAAAACAGACAGAGAGACTCTCCAAAATGTTCTCTGACCCTGGAAACTAGGCACTTAGGAAAGCTTTATTGTTTACACGTGTGGGAGCCGAGATTATAATAGTGAAAACTGAAACTAAAACTACTCATGAAAAACAATAATTAACAAACCCATTCGAAAAAAGAAAACTACATTGAATCTATTATCTTTGACTTCAAAACGAACAAAGAAAATACAAATCATCATGAATTATGTTCAGTTTTAGTTGTTTTTTTCTAAACTTTGGGCAAAAATTGAAGGGGGTTTTTCAAGCTTTTTGGGTATTTTCAAACTACTGAATCTGTCGGATAGAGCCAGTAAGGAAATGGCGATGTTTCAAATAGGCTTAGCTTGTGCATCACAAGCTATCACCAAAGACAGTACCATTTGACGATAGGCAGAAACTGCTTCTCCAATAAAAATCCCAGGTAACACTTGTAGGCGATGTCATGTGGACGTTCGCGAGCAATGATCATGCGCAGAACCACACGGTCTAACGGTCATCTCGCGCCGAACTGTGCATATGCTCCATTTTTCAAGGCTAATTGAACCTACTGTCCAATCAAATATAGGTCAGCTCCCTCAATATAAGTAAATAAAGTTTTTGACGAAAATTTTCAACTTGAAATACAAATCATGCCCCATTTCATGTTTCCTCTGTCACTATCCATCAGTAGCCTATGATTGTCTTAGTCACGAAAAAAATATTTAACTACTGCAAATGACATTGCCTCAGAATTTAAAAACAACGAGGCTGATGCCTTAAATAGATTTTGATATAATCAACAACTAAGGAAGAATTTTTTCTTCATGTCTTTCCCTCATTGACTTCTGAAACCCCAAACCCCTGTGGGATGCCCCACCTGTTTTTGCCCCGTTCTGGGCCATGTGGGTTCTAAAGTTAATTTTACTGTGATTCCGGATGTCTCAAATATTGGAAATGTCAGCCTACTGTTGCGCCTCTGGGTTTAGAAATTTTCTTTCCGCATCTGACGTCAAGATCCTCTTGTGCTTTTTAATATTCAAGATGAAAAGCGAGATTTGTCCTAGAGATAGTACTGAGCGATTTCCTCTTAGGCCAGCTGCTAAGTAAAAATAGCTATATTGTAAAACATTTATACAAACAGAAATTCGTTTTTTTGGTCTTCATTTAAGGTTAGGTTTAGGCATTCGGGTTAGCAGTGTGGTTAAGGTTAGGTTTACAATCAGATGTTAAAAACTGGGTGGCTTTGCTAGCTTGTGACCACTCCACAGAGCTGCATCCAGAACAAGATTCATGCCGAAAAACGCTAACCTGTGAAAAACACGGCTCAGTAGCTAACTTGATTCTTCTTACATACTTTACATGTACTACTTAAGTTAAAAAGCATTGGACTGGTGGCAGGTAGTCTAGCGGTTAAGAGTGTTGGGCCAGAGCGACTCTGTGAAAAATCTGACGATGTGCCCTTGAGCAAGGCACTTAACCCTATTTGGTCCTATAAGTCGCTCTGGATAACAGCATCTGCCAAATGACTAAAATGTGTAAATATGGGTAAGAGAGTTTCGTCCTATCATATTTATTGCATCAGTCTCTGCACTATTCCTTTTAATTCCAAGTCACACACAAAAAAACTCTACAACACAAATGGCTCCTAGCCAACCACACTTGTTTTCTGACCATAACACTAAAACTGAAACTAAATAATAGATAAACAAAATAAAAATATTTTGATACAACTTAAACTAGAAAAAAAACTAAACTGAAAACTAACTGAAATTAAACAGAAATTTAAAATAATTTAAAAACAACTAGAAATATTCTAACTAATAAAAAAACACAAAACTATAATAACCTTGGTGGGAGCTCTAGTTATAGAAATAGTTATCAAAGTTAAGAACGGCCGTATCTACGGCCAGTACAGTGGTAGATACACTTCAACTTGGCTGTTTCTGTCATAGGGGGTGAGGCCATACTTCTATTCAGTTAAATGTTGATTTTACAGACATGACCGTAGGCTCTTTGAAAAGTTGTAGAGACCTTTATATTTGGAAAAAAATGTGTTCTAAATGCATTAGAAACTCTCAGCTCTTATTAAATATAACAACTGACTTGGGATCAGTTCTTCCCACCACAGCTACGGCCAAACCACACAGAGTGAATAGACCCACAGTGTTCCTGGACCTGTGGTTATGGCTTTAGCAGTTAACCGCAGCAGTGAGAGCAGAGTGTATGGAGAAAACAAGGCCCCGTTTTAGTCTAACTGGCTATAAGTGGTTGCAAAGGGAAGTCTGTTCCTCACCCAACATCAGCCACAAATCACTGTCCCACAGTACACAGTCCTCACTGACACAAAAAAGGAGTTCACAGCTAAAAAAATACCTGTTTACATACCCTGTTAATATGTCAACTTGTCTTTTTTTACAGAGTATGTTTGGCCCAGGAATTGAATATTGAATGAGTATAGTGGGTTATCTCCAAAATACCTATGCCTAGCATTGATGGGCTGGTCAGAGTCATATAGACCCATATTCACTATGTAAGACTGGTGTGAATATGTTTCACACCAACTAAGACAAGGGTTCTAAATTCCACCGACAATTCTCAACACCAGCTTCTGGCCTGTTCACACGTTACTGGCAAAATGTATTCTGTCCAGACATCAACTTGGCTATGACAGCAGTGAAGCAAAGAAGCCACAGTTTGTGAACTAGGCAATGCTCATTATTTGTAGCATGTGTCATACAGAACATCATGTGAGTGAAAAAAGGTGCCCTACATCAATGGTTGTCAAACCTCTACTCGGAGACCCCCAGCCGTTCCATGTATTTGATCTATTCCAGAGCTAGCACACCTGATTCAACTTGTCAACTAATTATCAAATCCTTCATTGGATGAATCAGGTGAGCTAATACAGGGCTAAAATAAAATAGTGAAACGTCTGTGGGTCCCCAGGGAGAGGGTTGAGAACCACTGCCCTACATAACAAGAGAAAATTTAAAAAATCGATCACCTTGATGTTTGCAAATGGAAACTAGGTTTAGGGAGAATGAAAGGGAAATGGGGGGCTGTAATGTGTTGAAATGGCCATAAAGTGTTCTTGTTAAACGAAAGCAGAGCAAGGCTTTTACAGTAGAGCCAACTAGTCCACAAGTTTCCACCAAAGGGTCCCAGACCTGCACACTCATTATGTTTCCCTCCCTCTCTAACAGCTTCCAGGCCCTAGAAAATGAGCCTGGAATTACAGTGTGTGTGTGTCTGTGTCTCTCTGTGTGTGTGCGCGCGCTGGCTTAGGTGCATTTGTGTGAGTGTGTAAGTACACTACCGGTCAAAAGTTTTAGAACACCTACTCATTCAAGGGTTTTTCTATATTTTTACTATTTTCTACATTGTAGAATAGTGAAGACTCAACACTATGAAATAACCCAAATGGAATCATGTAGTAAACATAAAAGTGTTAAACAAATTCAAATATATTTAATATTTGAAATTCTTTAAATAGCCACCCTTTGCCTTAATGACAGCTTTGCACACTCTTGGCATTCTCTCAACCAGCTTCATAATCACCTGGAATGCATTTCAATTAATAGGTGTGCCTTGTTAAAAATTCATTTGTGGAATTTCTGACCTTCTTAATGCATTTGAACAAATCAGTTGTGTTGTGACAAGGCAGGGGGGTATACATTTGATAAGACATGAAGGTCAGTCAATACAGAAAATTTCAAGAACTTTGAAAGTTTCTTCAAGTGCATTCGCAAAAACCATCAAGCGTTATGATGAAACTGGCTCTCATGAGGACCGCCACAAGAAAGGATGACCCAGAGTTACCTCTGCTACAGAGGATAAGTTCATTTGAGTTACCAGCCTCAAAAATTGCAGCCTAAATAAATGCTTCACAGAGTTCAAGTAACAGACACATCTCAACATCAACTGTTCAGAGGAGACTGTGTGAATCAGGCCTTCATGGTCTAATTGCTGCAAAGAAACCACTACTAAAGGACCCCAATAAGAGGAAGAGACTTGCTTGGGCCAAGAAACATGAGTAATGGACATTAGACCGGTGGAAATTTGTCCTTCGGTCTGGAGTCAAAATTGGCGATTTTTGATTCCAACCGCCGTGTCTTTGTGAGACGCAGTGTGGGTGAACGGATGATCTCTGCATGTGTATTTCCCACCGTAACGCATGGAGGAGGTTTGATGGTGTGGGGGTGCTTTGCTGGTGACACTGTTTGTGATTTATTTAGAATTCAAGACAAACTTAACCAGCATGGCTACCACAGCATTCTGCAGCGGTACGCCATCCCATCTGGTTTTGGCTTAGTGTGACTATCATTTGTTTTTCAACAGGACAATGACCCAACACACCTCCAGGCTGTGTAAGAGCTATTTGCCCAAGGAAGAGAGTGATCGAGTGCTACATTAGATGACCTGGCCTCCACAATTCCCCCGACCTCAACCAAATTGACATGGTTTGGGATGAGTCGGACCGCAGAGTGAAGGAAAAGCAGGCAACAAGTGCTCAGCATATGTGGGAACTCCTTCAAGACTGTTGGAAAAGCATTCCAGGTGAAGCAGGTTGAGAGAATGCAAAGAGTGTGCCAAGCTGTCATCAAGGCAAAGGATGGCCATTTGCAAGAATCTCAAATATAAAATATATTTTGATTTGTTTAACACTTTTTTGGTTAATACATGATTCCATGTGTTATTTCATAGTTTTGATGTCTTCACTATTATTCTACAATGTAGAAAATAGTAAAAATAAAGAAAAATCCTTTTATGAGTAGGTGTTCTAAAACTTTTGACCGGTAGTGTATGTGTGCACGCTTTCTTATGTGCATGTACAGTATGTGTGTGTGTGTGTTGGTACAGCACCCCAGTGTTAATATTAAACAGGCTCATTTTTGTGATAAACTGACGTCAATTATGACTGATTCTGGTGTCTGACTGTTATGTCCTCCCTATGACAGTTTAAAGAAGCCCACCCACAGTTCAGTTATCGCATGTCTGAACAAGTAGGACAAACGTAGAGACCTGAAAAACATTGTTTCATGTGATTTCTAGACAGATTGGGGATTTAGATTGATTGAGAAAGGGGAAGGAGAAACCATGGAAACAATACATGTCATGTTACCTATATTTATTTTGCTATAGGAAATCCTCTCATTATCATACACAAATATATCACATCTGACATAACTATTGATAAACATTTTGCACTAATAATACATTTCAAGCACGGGCGCAAATTTCACTGGGGACAGGGGACATGTCCGTCCCCCCACCGCATTCTGAAAGTTTATTTTTGTCCACCTCAGTTTTATTGGAATGTGATACAAAACAAGGAAATAGTGTGCTTTAGGACCATTCGGTTGCCTCCGAGCAGTAGGCTGTTTGGAGTGAAAAATATGTCCCACCCACTTCTTAAACCAAAGTTGTGCCCCTGACTTCAAGCAATATTAAGCCATAAGAAAATACAAAATATGCCTCCTCACAGGTGCTTCCTCACTTGGTATAGCATTTACCTTATGTACCAATGACTAGTCTAACCAGGTTACCTTGACTGGTTTTCCTTATCATGGTGCAGTACTGTAGTGTTTGTCCACGCTGAAGGTCTGCTCACCAGTGAAACCCTCCCGGGGACAATGCCCACAGGCAACCCCATGCCAGGCCTACCCCCTAGGATCAAAGACTCAGGAGCACAGAGAAGTAAGCCCAGACAAAGTACACAGACCTGAACAGTGAACAGACAAGTGCTTTCATTTATAGTCAATGGCAGCCACTCTTTGACATGAAAATTAGCTCAATATAAAGTTTAGAGGGTCTGGCTAGCATGCCAGGGAGAGAATCAAGCCAGGGCCAGTTACTCAATATTGATGCAAATTTCTCATATTCTAAATTCTGTTTCCCCCATCCCAGTGCAACAGGGGTCAGTGTGCTGCTGAGTTCACCATTGTCTGACTGGCCCATACTGGGCTCGAACCAGTGCTCCTCTGCATCACAACCCCTCAAATTAACAGTCCAAACAGGTTGAGCCACACAAAGGATACACCATTGGAAGGCTCCAGACACATTTCAAGCTAGCTGAGGGGTGCTCTTAAGTTACTTTAGAAACGCTGTTACACCGGCTTTTGGGTGGAAAAATAAACCATTAAGATTCAGTTCTGCAATGCCCTATTTTTTTTAAACTGTCACGAGAACCCAGTTATGCACATGTGTTGGAGCAGTCAGATCCCCACACAATACCAGGGTATTGGTTTTAGCTCATGAAACCAGTAGGCCTACCTCATTCCTTGCAGGGTTGGGGTCAATTCAAAATTGAAGTCAGTCAATTTAATTCTTAGTCCAGTGAACTGACATTATTTCTGTAACAACTTCTCAAACAGAAGCATTTTTTGGAAAAGTGTATATGATTGAATTGAAAGCACTTCCTGAATTGACCCTGGACCTGATTTATGAGGTTTGAATTTTAAATGAATGAAATATTTAAATAAAGCTTAACATAGGCCATGTCTGGACATTGCAGTGCATCAACTGGCCAACACTAAAGACATTCTTTAAATGTGTTATTTTATTAAGGAAAATGGTGAAAGGGACGAGATTGCGGTAAAAGCATGCAGGTACATTTTAAAACTCTTGAGACTGGACGTCGTTGGCATTGCTGCCGTCGTCTTTAGGTAGCTTGGTCTTCTTGGGGAGTAACATGGCTTGGATGTTTGGAAGGACACCACCCTCGGATATGGTGACCGCACCGAGCAGCGTGTTCAGCTCCTCGTCGTTCCGCACAGCTAGTTGAATGTGCCGTGGAGCAATGCGCGACTTCTTATTGTCACGGGCCGCGTTACCCGAGAGCTCCAGGACTTCAAGCGCAGAGATACTCCAGTATGGCAGCGAGGTAGACTGCAGCTCATGTACCAATGCGGGTAGTATAACGTCCCTTCTTCAGCAGACGGTGAATTCGGCCGACAGGAAACTGGAGACCTGCCCTGACAGAGCGACTCGTGGCAGTCTTCGATTTGGATACAGCTTTCTTTCCACGACCAGACATCTTGCAGAAACAAAGTACATGTTTTAGTGACTGTTGAAATTATTCAAACATTGCCTCAAGTGCATCGCCAATATGCAAGCCCTCCTGGGAAGAGTTGTGGATGCAAAGAAGCTAATGCACCTGCCCTTCAGCTGATTTGGTGCCCACTCAATCACTACAATCCCACAGGCACACCGTTTACACAGTTAACAGGACGACCAGAACACTTACACTTTAAATCAAAATATGGACAGTTAAGAGGACATGGCATTTCACACAAATGAGAAGTTAGGAAAAAACGAAACATGTGTATACTCACGGCAACAGGCTGTTTGCAAGAACTAGAACAAGCCTAAACTGGAAATAATAGCAGCCATAGAGCCTTTTTTTAATGAAGGGAATAACAAGTTGTATTATTTATAGGACCCGTTTTTCCCAAAGTAACATGTCGTAAATACTTATGTCGGATTGGATAGCCAATTAGATTAAAGGGAATTCACATGGGGCCCAATTCCAGATCGAGCCCTAGGCCCTACTCCTTACTACTCTGGGTATATACAGTACGTTCGCAGATCCGATAGGGTAGGTGGAAGTTGTGCCATCTATCTTTCACCTATTATGTGTTCAGATAATTCACATTAGTCTACCAGAAAATATTACATTACAACAGTGTTTCCCAACCAACTCCGGTCCTGAGTACCACAACAGTACACATTTTTGAGCAGCGAACCGATCGCTGCAGCTGTACATAGTCTATCGGTAAATAGCCCACCCAATTTTACCTACCTCAACCCCATACTGTTTTTATTTGTTTACTTTTCTGCTCTTTAGCGCACCAATATCTCTACCTGTACATGATCATCTGATCATTTATCACTCCAGTGTTAATCTGTTAAATTGTAATTATTCGCCTACCTCCTCATGCCTTTTGTACACAATGTATATAGACTATTTTCTTTCTACTGTGTTATTGACTTGTTAATTGTTTACTCCATGTGTAACTCTGTGTTGTCTGTTCACACTGCTACGCTTTATCTTGGCCAGGTTGCAGTTGCAAATGAGAACTTGTTCTCAACTAGTCTACCTGGTTAAATAAAGGTGAAATAAAAAATAAAAGTACCCGGACAAGCGCAGCCGATTGTACTTGCCAACTAATCATCAAGCCCTTGACAAATTGAAAAAGGTGCTTTTTTCCGGAGCTACAACAAAAATGTGTGCTGTTGGAGGGACTCGAGGACCGGAGTTGGGAAACGCTATATCAGAAGAGAGGAAGGATGAAAGCCAGCATGATGATAATGGTGTTATTGTGCCGCCTAGTGAACAAGGTCGGATGTTACTCTCCGATGAAGTAGTCATGTTGAAGAAGTCCCGCCCACTTTGGCACGGATTGGTTGTTACTGTGAAGGGGGCGTGTCAAGCTTCAGGGCGAAATACCAATCGTATCAAATGTTTAATTGACGTCATCACGAAGCGCCAGAGGATTCCGGAGACTTTCCCACATGTGAAAAAAACATGAGGACACTATTTAGATGTTTTTCTCTTTAGCTAGTTCTTTGTGACCTGTTCTTTGTTCTTCGGTCAGCACCAACAAATAACAATCTTTAGCATTTTCTTTGATTGACTTAACATATTTTCTTAACCTGAATTCAACATTTGTCGCGCTAGCAAACTTTTCAGCTCTCATGGTAGGCAGCTAAATTAAGTTAGCCACCTTGGTAACGTCTAACGTTAGCTAGCTATCATGGAAAACACGGACGAAAATTCGGTACAATTCCACGGGGATGAAGAGATTATAGAAGTCATCGACCTTAACGAAACAGAGCAAAATCCAGGTAATGATGGTTGCATGCTTAGCTAGATAACGTTAGTTGGTCAGAATCAGATGCTTCAAGGGGTGTAGTTTAGTTAATGTCCTTATAACTATGAGGACTTGCTACATGGACTGTCATTGATTGAGCAAAATAAATTGTCTCTTGGACGCTGGTGGCATTGTCTTGGTTAGACCTTCTATGAGTTAATGTCGTGGTATAAAACTAAGAGAGGTATATGTGTCAAGTACAGTAATACCTCACTCTGACGGACAGATGATTTGGCGGATGAGTTCGAGGACGTGGACGTCGGAGAGACTGACGACGGAGACAATGAACAGGAAGACTGGGATACCGACGACGAGATGGAGCAGGAAAAGGAGCAAGATGACAGCGAACTCACCTTTTCCAAACACACGGGTACTAGCTAGCTAACTATATCACCTCACTTGTGCTTTTCTTTCAGTCTCTAAACAACTCAGTGGCAGTTGCCGGTAGTAGGTCCATCTCATTATCTTGTCCAATCACCACCACCACTATGTTGATAGGATTTGACAGTAAAGGGTGGATGACTTTACAGTCATTTCATGTATTGAAGGGAAGGAGACAGGGTGGAAGCTATTGGATAGGCCAGGGACATGTATGGGTCTCTTTTTTTTCTTCTTCTGTTGTCACATTGACTTGTGTTTTCCAGGCTCCGTGTTCTGTGTGAGTCTGGACCCAGCCACAAACAGCTTGGCAGTGACCGGAGGAGAGGATGACAAGGCCTATGTCTGGAGAGTGAGTGATGGGGAAGTGCTGTTTGAATGTACAGGTGAGTCTCCATACTCTCCAAGCTGTCATCAATTAGTTGTTGTGCTTTTAATTTAGCTTTGACATCCCAATAGGACATTTCTTTATGCTACAGGATAGTTGAGCTCAGAATAAACAAGTATTTGTCCTTCTTTTTCTACAACCGTAGGCCATAAGGACTCCGTGACAAGTGTTTTATTCAGCCATGATTCTTCCCTGGTGGCCACGGGGGACATGAGTGGGCTGATCAAGGTCTGGAAGGTGGAGACCAAGCAGGAGGTGTGGTCCTTTGAGGTTGGAGACCTGGAGGTGAGGAAGAACACAGCCAAAACAGGGTGTGCATATTTGTTGTAGCCCAGCAGGAACACACTGCCACACCTGATTCAGCCTGATTAAGCTAGGTAGTTAAATCAAGTTTTGGCATCTGAAGTAAGTGTGTGTGTGTGTGTGTGTGTGTGTGTGTATTAGTGGATGGAGTGGCACCCCTGCGCCCCGGTGCTGCTGGCGGGCATGGCGGACGGTAACGTTTGGATGTGGAAGATCCCAGGGGGTGACTGTAAGACCCTGCAGGGCCCTGGCTGCCAGTCGACCAGTGGAAAGGTCCTGCCAGACGGTGAGACTGTCTTCCCAGCCAAGCATAAAGGACAATTCAGCACAGAACACTCTACCATGATCTGTTCTGCCAGGTTGAACATGTAACAACTTTGTCTTTTCTCCACAGGGAAGAGAGCTGTGGTGGGCTATGAAGATGGCAACGTACGACTTTGGGACCTCAAGCAGGGAAATGCCACCCATGTCATTAAAGGTGAGTTTGGCCAAGTTGTCGCACGCCTGAACACAGTATGTGACCATCCCCACTACTGCCAGACGGCAGGATATGTGTAATGGTCACCGGGAATCAGTGTGGAATGTGTTTGTTAGTGTACATAGCTTACTTTATATCTAGAGTACATGACCAAACCCCAAATCCTAATCTTGCCTTTTCTGAGGATAAAACAATAATAACTGCCACTGGACCAGAGGTAAGGAACAACTTCTATCCCCACTCAACTGTCTCCTCGCTTCTCTGGCCAACTCAGGTCATGATGGACACCAGGGGGCGCTGACGTGCATGGCCTGTAACAAGGACGGCTCTCTGGTGCTGACAGGCTCTGTGGATGGCCGTGCCAAGCTCATCAACACTGCCACTGGCAAGGTGGGCAGCGGGCACTACTGCATGATGGAGAACACATAACTACTGTATTATAGAGAACACATACATACTGTATTATAGAGAACACATGCATACTGTATTATAGAGAACACATGCATACTGTATTATAGAGAACACGTGCATACTGTATTATAGAGAACACGTGCATACTGTATTATAGAGGACACGTACATACTGTTTTATAGAGGACACGTACATACTGTTTTATAGAGGACACGTACATACTGTTTTATAGAGGACACGTACATACTGTAGGATAGAGGACACGTACATACTGTAGGATAGAGGACACATACAGTTGAAGTCTGAAGTTTACATATTTCTTGTTAAACAACTATAGTTTTGGCAAGTCGGTTAGGACATCTACTTCGCGCATGACACAAGTAATTTTTCCAACAATTGTTTACAGACAGATTATTTCACTTATAATTCACTGTATCACAATTCTAGTGGCTCAGAAGTTACACAAAGTTGACTGTGCCTTTAAACAGCTTGGAAAATTCCAGAAAATTATGTCATGGCTTTAGAAGCTTCTGAGGCTAATTTATGTCAATTGGAGGTGTACCTGTGGATGTATTTCAAGGCCTACCTTCAAACTCAGTGCCTCTTTGCTTAACATCATGGGGAAATCAGCCAAGACCTCAGAAAAAAATAGTAGACCAACACAGGTCTGGTTCATCCTTGTGAGATATTTCCAAACGCCTGAAGGTACCACATTCATCTGTACAAACAATACTATGGAAGTATAAACACCATGGGACCACGCAGCTGTCATACCGCTCAGGAAGGAGATGCGTTCTGTCTCCTAGAGATGAACGTACTTTGGTGTGAAAAGTGCAAATCAATCCCAGAACAACAGCAAAGGACCAAAGGTATCTATATCCACAGTAAAACAAGTTATATATCGACATAACCTGAAAGACTGCTCAGCAAGGAAGAAGCCACTGCTCCAAAACCGCCATAAAAAAGCCAGACTACGGTTTGCAACTGCACATGGGGACAAAGATCTGCACATGGGGACAAAGATTGTACTTTTTGGAGTAATGTCCTCTGGTCTGATGAAACAAAAATAGAACTGTTTGGCCATAATGACCATCGTTATGTTTGGAGGAAAAAGGGGGAGGCTTGCAAGCCGAAGAACACCATCCCAACCGTGAAGCACGGGGGTGGCAGCATCATGTTGTGGGAGTGCTTTGCTGCAGGAGGGACTGGTGCACTTCACAAAATAGATGGCATCATGAGGTAGGAAAATTATGTGGATATATTCAAGCAACATCTCAGGACATCAGTCAGGAAGTTAAAGCTTGGTTGCAAATGGATAATGACTCCAAGCATACTTCTAAAGTTGTGTCAAAATGGCTTAAGGACAACAAAGTCAAGTTATTGGAGTGGCCATCATAAAGCCCTGACCTCAATCCTATAGAAAATTTTGTGGGCAGAACTGAAAAAGCTTGTGCGAGCAAGGAGGCCTACAAACCTGACTTAGTTACACCAGCTCTGTCAGGAGGAATGGGCCAAAATTCACCCAACTTATTGTGGGAAGCTTGTGAAAGGCTACCCGACACGTTTGACCCAAGTGAAACAATTTAAAGGCAATGCTACCAAATACTAATTGAGTATGTAAACTTTTGACCTACTGGGAATGTGGGGCGGCAGGGTAGCCTAGTGGTTAGAGCCGTTGGACTAGTAACCGGAAGGTTGCGAGTTCAAACCCCCGAACTGACAAGGTACAAATCTGTCGTTCTGCCCCTGTGATGAAATAAATAAAAGCTTAAATAAATAATTATCACTAATATTATTCCGACATTTCACATTGCTAACTGACCTAAGACAAGGAATTCTTACCAGGATTAAGTGTTAGGAATTGTGAAAAACTGAGTTTAAATGTATTTGGCTAAGGTGTATGTAAACTTCCAACTTCAACTGTAACTATGGTAGGATAGAGAACACTGGAGCTACGGTAGAGACCATGTAACTACTGGAGCTACGGTAGAGACCACCAGTGGGAATGAAAACAGTACTTCTGGGTTTACATGGTGGGACAGATGACGTGATGACATGGGGAGATTGACATGCATTATTCACAAGAAAATGTTCTGTCATGTGTTCAATTGACCAACATGGTTTTCGAGATGTGGTGTCCTGCTACTTATCAGTTGGTATATGCTGTATAACTGGAATGTGTCTAATGGGGTGTGTAGGTGTTGGGTGTGTTCTCTGTGGACGGGGGCAAAGCCAAAGCCTCTCAGGAGGATGCTGAGGAGACCAACTCTGTGGAGTCAGTGGGGTTCTGCAATGTGTAAGACTTCATGTTTTTAACTAGTTAACTTTAAATGAACTACATGGCATACGGTGTGTAACAGTTGCCATGTTTTGAACGATGCCGTGTTCTCTGTTGTCCAGGTTGCCTCTGATAGCGGTGGCGTATCTGCATGGGACCCTGGCTATCTATGACCTCTCCTCACAGGTCCTCAGACACAAGTGTCAGCACCAGGTAAGAAACCAGCCATCCAACAGGCTCACAACCAAACCCACAATAATCCTCTGATCATGGATTGTAGAGACGTGTTGCTCTGCTATTTTCAAATGCCTTGTTATATGCTCTATAACCGACTGTGTGTGTCAGGCTGGCATTGTTAAACTGCAGTGGGAGGAGTCATCCTCTGTGGTGTCCACCTGTAGTCTGGACGGGGCGGTGAGGCTGTGGGATGCCCGCTCGGGAACCATGGTGTCAGAGTACCGTGGCCACCAGGCGGAGATCCTCGACTTCACACTCAACAGGTACACACACACACCCCTAAGTTTCCGCTAATCACAGATCCTAACCTTTTCAATTAGGCTTATGGACAAAACGTCTGACCCTGTATCAGTGGTTATGGAGAACTTGTATTCTACTTGAGCCAGAAAGGCTCCTATTCTCATCTGACTCTCTCCTCCTCCCACAGAGAAGCCTCTATGGCGGTCACTGCCTCTGGAGACCACCAGGCCAAAGTCTTCTGCCTCCAACGACCAGACCGTTAATAAGAGGAGCAGAGGGAGAAAGAGCGAGAGAAATGGGGATGGACTCAACCCCGATCGCGCTTTGTCGACAATGTACCTTAAAGGCAATATTCCCGTTTTTGTGGAGACCGTTTTAACAGTGGACACTGCATATATTGGCTCAATCCGAAGTTGTCGCTTAACCTCTGGGAAATGTGGGACGGTAGCCAACAGCCAGTGAAATCCCACAAAAATCTCATAATTAAAATTCCTCAAGCATACATGTATTTTACACTATTTTAAATATAAAATTCTTGTTAATCCAGCCACAGTGTCTGATTTCAAAAAGTATTTTACAGCGAAAGCACCACAAACGATTATGTTAGGTCACCACCAAGTCACAGAAAAACACAGCCATTTTTCCAGCTAAAGAGAGGAGTCACAAAAAGCAAAATTGAGATAAAATGAATCACTAACCTTGATGGTCTTCATCAGATGACACTCATAGGACTTCATGTTACACAATAAATGTATGTTTTGTTTGGTCAAGTTCATATATCAAAAAAATCTCATTTTACTTTGGCGCGTTACGTTCAGTAGTTCTTAAACATGCGGTGATTGTGCAGAGAGCCACATCAATTTACAGAAATACTCATCATAAATGTTGATGAAAATACAAGTGTTATACATGGAATTAGAGATACTTCTCCTTAATGCAACCGCTGTGTCAGATTTCAAAAAAACTTTACGGAAAAAGCAAACCATGCAATAATCTGAGTACAGCGTTCAGACAACAAAGCAGCCTACATATTGTGTAGTCAACATTAGTCAGAAATAGCATTATAAATTTGTACTTACATTTGATGATCTTCATCAGAATGCACTCCCAGGAATCCCAGTTCCACAATAAATGTTTGATTTGTTCGATAAAGTTCATAATTTATGTCCAAATAGCTTTTTTTGTTAGGGAGTTTGGTAAACAAATCCAAACGCGGGTGCAAGTCCAGCCGAACGTCAAACGAAAAGTTCAAAAAGTTATATTACAGGTCGTAGAATCATGTCAAACTAAGTATAGAATCAATCTTTAGGACGTTTTTATCATAAATCTTCAATAATTTTCCAAATTGGAGAATTCCTATGTCTGTAGAAAAGCAATGGAACGAGAGCTAACTCTTGTGACCGTGCGTCATGAGCTCATGGCACTCTGCCAGACACCTGGCTCAATCCCCTCTCATTCAGCCCCCCTTCACAGTAGAAGCCTGAAACAAAGTTCTAAAGACTGTGACATCTAGTGGAAGCCTTAGGAAGTGCAACATAACCAATATCCCACTGCATATTGGAATGGCAAAGAGTTAAACTACAAACCTCAGATTTCCCATTTCCTGGTTGGATTTTTCTCCGGTTTTCGCCTGCCATATGAGTTCTGTTATACTCAGACATCATTCAAACAGTTTTAGGAACTTCAGAGTGTTTTCTATCCAATACTACTAATAATACGCATATATTAGCATCTGGGACAGAGTAGCAGGCAGTTTACTCTGGGCACCTTATTCATCCAAGCTACTCAATACTGCCCCCCTGTCACCAAGAAGTTAAATGGCGCATTGTCAACAAAGCGCGATCGGATTGAATCCCGGCCCTTCATTGTGTTTTCTCACAACTGAGGGTTTTTGAACTGTCTTGTATCGATTGTGGTATGTCTGATCTATAGTAGACCTGCAGTGTTCTAGAAGGTTCTAGAACTGCCAGCCATTCTACTCAGGTTTCTCACGTAGAACCCACACAAAATATATACATTCTAAGTGGTGTGGTAGTGTAGATGTTGGAACACGTCAACCTAGAGGCAATGAAGCATCTAACAGTAGACCAATGGGATACGTCATGTGGTCCTTGATTTATTACTAAATACACTTTCAACTACACCTTGGTGTTCCCTATGCGATTTGGTTTGATGACATTATGAATACACATTAAGGTAATAGAGCTACGTAGAGATGGAGATCTCGATGATGTCCCCATAGGATCTGGTGATTTGTGGAGTGTAATCCTCACTTTCTCCCTAAATCACCCCAAATTATGTCAACTCAACCTTATGTACAGTGGGGCAAAAAAGGTATTTAGTCAGCCACCAATTGTACAAGTTCTCCCACTTAAAAATATGAGAGGCCTGTAATTTTCATCATAGGTACACTTCAACTATGACAGACAAAATGAGAGAAAAAAATCCAGAAAATCACATTGTAGGATTTTTAATGAATTTATTTGCAAATTATGGTGGAAAATAAGTATTTGGTCAATAACAAAAGTTTATCTCAATACCTTTGTTGGCAATGACAGAGGTCAAACGTTTTCTGTAAGTCTTTTCACACACTGTTGCTGGTATTTTGGCCCATTCCTCCATGCAGATCTCCTCTAGAGCAGTGATGTTTTGGGGCTGTTGCTGGGCAACACGGACTTTCAACTCCCTCCAAAGATTTTCTATGGGGTTGAAATCTGGAGACTGGGTAGGTCACTCCAGGACCTTGAAATGCTTCTTACGAAGCCACTCTGTCGTTGCCCTGGTGGTGTGTTTGGGATCATTGTCATGCTGAAAGACCCAGCCAGGTTTTCACTCAAAATCTCACAATACATGGCCCCATACATTCTTTCCTTTACACGGATCAGTCGTCCTGATCCCTTTGCAGAAAAACATGTTTCCATGTTTCCACCCCCATGCTTCACAGTAGGTATGGTGTTCTTGGGATGCAACTCAGCATTCTTTGTCCTCCAAACACGACGAGTTGAGTTTTTACCAAAAAGTTATATTTTCGTTTCATCTGACCATATGACATTCTCCCAATATTCTTCTGGATCATCCAAATGCTCTCTAGCAAACTTCAGACGGGCCTGGACATGTACTGGCTTAAGCAGGGGGACTCGTCTGGCACTGCAGGATTTGAGTCCCTGGCGGCGTAGTGTGTTACTGATGGTAGGCTTTGTTACTTTGGTCCCAGCTTTCTGCAGGTCATTCACTAGGTCCCCCCCGTGTGGTTCTGGGATTTTTGCTCACCGTTCTTGTGATCATTTTGACCCCACGGGGTGAGATCTTGCGTGGAGCCCCAGACCGAGGGAGATTATCAGTGGTCTTGTATGTCTTCCATTTCCTAATAATTGCTCCCACAATTGATTTCTTCAAACCAAGCTGCTTACCTATTGCAGATTCAGTCTTCCCAGCCTGGTGCAGGTCTACAATTTTGTTTCTGGTGTCCTTTGACAGCTCTTTGGTCTTGGCCATAGTGGAGTTTGGAGTGTGACTGTTTGAAGTTGTGGACAGGTGTCTTTTATACTGATAACAAGTTCAAACAGGTGCCATTAATACAGGTAACGAGTGGAGGACAGAGGAGCCTCTTAAAGAAGAAGTTACAGGTCTGTGAGAGCCAAAAATCTTGCTTGTTTGTAGGTGACCAAATACTTATTTTCCACCTACAATGTGATTTTCTGTTTTTTTTTCTTCTTCTAATTTTGTCTGTCATAGTTGAAGTGTACCCATGATGAAAATTACAGGCCTCTCATCTTTTTAAGTGGGAGAACTTGCACAATTGGTGGCTGACTAAATACTTTTCCCCCCCACTGTAAATATATTGGGCGCTGTTGAAATACTTTAGAAATGCATCCGTCCTTCCTTTTCTGAAGTAATCACGAATCTGGATTGGTGGAAATAATGTGATAACTTTGCTTTCCCCTACCCCATCACTGACCTTAAGGAAACATTGAAGGAAGGGTGCATCTCTGAAGTATTGGGACAGAGCCATGGGCTTTGTTCTGCTGTTTGTTGGAACCATTAAAGACGTTTTCAACCCAAGTCTCTAGGTTGTCCTGGTTCATTCCCAGCACCAGCTCTGCCTGAGAAGGCTTTGTGCAGACCGTCATTCAGTCACATATTGTCTCTCAAATGGCACCCTATTCTCTATAGTGGTCTTCTTTTGACTAGGGCTGTGGTCAAAAGTAGTGCGCTATATAGGGAATAGGGTGCGATTTGTTACACACTGTAGGGACCAGAACACTGCTGTGATTAGAGGTATGATAAGCATACTACAAAGTCAACTGCATCATCAAGAGATTACCTAATTTGTTGTAAACTTGGATCTGTGTGCTTGATCTAATGCATTCAGCCACGCGACAGGGTGCCCTAGCCAAAATAGGTTCTAGGCTAATCTAACATTATACAGATATGACTCAGACACAGTGCATTTGGAAAGTATTCAGACCCCTTGACTTTTTCCACATTTTTGTTACAGCCCTTATTCAAAGATGTATTAAATAAAAAATGTTCCTCAATCTACCCACTACCCCATAATGACAAAGCGAAAACAGGTTGTTGTTTTTTTTGTGGAAATGTATTAAAATAAAACTGATACTGTATTTACATAAGTGTTCAGACCCTCTGCTATGAGACTCGTAATTGAGTTCAGGTGCATCCTGTTTCCATTGATCATCCTTGAGATGTTTCTACAACTTGATTGGAGTCCACCTGCGGTAAAATCAATTGATTGGACATGATTTGGAAAGGCACACACCTGTCTATATAAGGTCCCACAGTTGACAGTGCATGTCAGCAAAAACCAAGCCACGAGGTCAAAGGAATTGTTTATAGAGTTCTGAGACAGGATTGTGTCAAGCCACAGATCTGGGGAAGGGAACCAAAAAATGTATGCAGCATTGAAGGTCCCCAAGAGATGCTAAGCTACAGGACTGTCTGTAATACCAACATGTTTCAAGCAGACCACCATAGTCCCTGTGCTCAAGAACACTAAGGTAACATGCCTAAATGACTACCGACCTGAAGCACTCACGTCTGTAGCCATGAAGTGCTTTGATAGGCTGGTCAAGGCTCACATCAACACCATTATTCCAGAAACCCTAGACCCACTCCAATTTGCAAACCGCCCCAACAGATCCACAGATGATGCAATCTCTATTGCACTCCACACTGCCCTTTCCCACCTGGACAAAATGAACACCTATGTGAGAGTGCTATTCATTGACTACAGCTCAGCGTTCAACACCATAGTGCCCTCAAAGCTCATCACTAAGCTAACGACCCTGGGACTAAACACCTCCCTCTGCAACTGGATCCTGGACTTCCTGACGGGCCGCCCCCAGGTGGTAACGCTAGGTAACAACACATCCGCCACGCTGATCTTCAACACGGGAGCCCCTCAGGGGTGCGTGCTCAGTCCCCTCCTGTACTCCCTGTTCACTCATGACTGCACGGCCAGACACGACTCCAATACCATCATTAAGTTTGCCGATGACACAACAGTGGTAGGCCTGATCCCCTACAACGACGAGACAGCCTATAGGGAGGAGGTCAGAGACCTGGCTGTGTGGTGCCAGAACAACAACTTTTCCCTCAACATGATCAAGACAAAGGAGATGATTGTGGACTACAGGAAAAGGAGGACCGAGCACACCCCCATTCTCATCGACAGGGCTGTAGTGGAGCAGGTTGAGAGCTTCAAGTTCCTTGGTGTCCACATCACCAACAAACTAACATGGTCCAAGCACACCAAGACAGTCAGAAGAGGGCACGACAAAACCTATTCCGCCTCAGGAGACTGAAAAGATTTGGCATTGGTCCTCAGATCCTCAAAAGGTTCTACAGCTGCACCATCGAGAGCATCCTGGCTGGTTGCATCACTGCCTGGTATGGCAACAACAGTGTCCTCCATCATTCTTAAATGGAAGAAGTTTGGGAACCACCAAGACACTTCCTAGAGCTTGCCACCTGGCCAAACTGAGCAATCGGGGGAGAAGGGCCTTGGTCAGGTAGGTGACCAAGAACCCGATGATCAGTCTGACAGAGCTCCAGAGTTCTTCTGTAGAGATTGAAGAACCTTCCAGAAGGACAACCATCTCTGCAGCACTCAACCAATCAGGCCTTTATGGTAGTGGCCAGATGGAAGCCACTAAAAGGCACATGACAGCCCGCTTGGAGTTTTCCAAATGGCACCTGAAGGACTCTCAGACCGTAAGAAACAAGATTCTCTGGCCTGAATGCCAATTGCCACGTCTGGAGGAAACCAGGTACCGCTCATCACCTGGCCAATACCATCCCTATGGTGAAGCATGGTGGTTGCAGCATCATGCTGTGGGGATGTTTTGCAGAGACTGGGAGACTAGTCAGGATCGAAGGAAAGATGATCAGAGGAAAGTGCAAGATCTTTGATGAAAACCTGCTCCAGAGCGCTCAGGACCACCGACTGGGGCGGCGGTTCCCCTTCCAACAAGACAATGACCCTAAGCACACAGCCAAGACAACCCAGGATTGGCTTCGGGACAAGTCTCTGAATGTCCTTGAGTGGCCCAGCCAGAACCCAGACTTGAACCTCATCAAACATCTCTGGAGAGACCTGATAATGTGTGCAGCGACGCTCCCCATCCAACCTTACAGAGCTCGAGAGGATCTGAAGAGAAGAATGGGAGTAAAACATGTTTTATGTTTTGGGTTCTAATGGGGGAATGACAGTAGAACTAAGCTGATGGGGCATTTTAATTTATATTCTTCAAGAATCAGTGGCTATATATCTTGATTTTATTCATCAAATGTACTCTAGCTTTAAAAGTGGAAAGCACATAAAGTGTAGGAAAATCTAGGTGAGGATACCCTCCTTTCTAGGAAGAGGCAGTGGCCACTAGTCCAGTGTTTCCCAACTCCATTCCTCCAGTGCCCCCAAGTAACAATATATATTTCTGTTGTAGTAGACCTCATTCAACTTGTCAACTAATCATAAAGCCCTTAATGAGTTGAATCAGGTGATGTTTTTTTTGGGGGGGGGGGGGGCTACAACAAAAATGTGTGCTGCTGGTGGTTCTGGAGGACGAGTTGAGAAAGTTCGGCAACCATATTTTCCTGTGGAGCAGAGGGGATCAAATGATCTCCTGTGTCATGACAAGCCCTTTCCTCTAGGAAAAGCCTCATAAGCAGATGTTTATGTCCTGTAAGAATGTAATGATATTGCTGTTTTATTGCAGTGACCTATATATTCTACCCAGCAGGAAACGCATTAGCCAAGTAGCTACTGTTTTGTTGCTATGCCAATGCTTGTGAAATGTCTACCTCTTTACCAAACTGGTCTTTAGAGAGAGTGTGTGGGAGGGACAGAGCTAGTATAACAGAAAGACCAAGGCATTATCACATTTTATAGGTGGTTTAGTAGTTGTTTGTCGGGATTTGCAAGGGCCCAAGTACAGTAACACTAACTATCCTCATCTAATTCCTATTTAATCATGTGTGGGTTTTAATGTAGCTGAAGGATAGTGCTTTATCCTCTGTTGTAGTTGGTTGCCAGGCTCCAATGAGACAGGGACAATACAGGTCTGGAGAACTCTACAGTCAGATGCACAGGAAGCTACTGGGTATAATGTATGGCTTCCACCACCATCACTCCTCTCCTCTCATCCCTCTATAGTCTATACTACTTCCTCCTACATCATTCCACTCTCCTCCCAATCCTCCAATTTTATCTGTCTTCCTCGCTATTGCTGCCATCACTCCCTCCTCATGTCGGAATTCTCCCCCTCCTCATGTCGGAATTCTCCCCCTCCTCCTTCCATCACTCCATTCCATCCATAGCCTTCCTCCTTCCATCACTCCATTCCATCCATAGCCCTCCTCCTCCCATCACTCCATTCCATCCATAGCCCTCCTCCTTCCATCACTCCATTCCATCCATAGCCCTCCTCCTTCCATCATTCCATCCATAGCCCTCCTCCTTCCATCACTCCATTCCATCCATAGCCCTCCTCCTCCTTCCATCACTCCATTCCATCCATAGCCCTCCTCTTTCCATCGCTCCATTCCATCCATAGCCCTCCTCCTCCCATCACTCCATTCCATTCATAGCCCTCCTCCTCCTTCCATCACTCCATTCCATCCATAGCCCTCCTCCTCCCATCACTCCATTCCATCCATAGTCCTCCTCCTCCCATCACTCCATTCCATCCATAGCCCTCCTCCTCCTCCCATCACTCCATTCCATCCATAGCCCTCCTCCTTCCATCACTCCATTCCATCCATAGCCCTCCTCTTTCCATCACTCCATTCCATCCATAGCCCTCCTCCTCCTTCCATCACTCCATTCCATCCATAGCCCTCCTCCTCCCATCACTCCATTCCATCCATAGCCCTCCTCTTTCCATCACTCCATTCCATCCATAGCCCTCCTCCTCCCATCACTCCATTCCATCCATAGCCCTCCTCCTCCCATCACTCCATTCCATCCATAGCCCTCCTCCTCCTTCCATCACTCCATTCCATCCATAGCCCTCCTCCTCCTTCCATCACTCCATTCCATCCATAGCCCTCCTCCTTCCATCACTCCATTCCATCCATAGCCCTCCTCCTTCCATCATTCCATCCATAGCCCTCCTCCTTCCATCACTCCATTCCATCCATAGCCCTCCTCCTCCTTCCATCACTCCATTCCATCCATAGCCCTCCTCTTTCCATCGCTCCATTCCATCCATAGCCCTCCTCCTTCCATCACTCCATTCCATCCATAGCCCTCCTCCTCCTTCCATCACTCCATTCCATCCATAGCCCTCCTCTTTCCATCGCTCCATTCCATCCATAGCCCTCCTCCTTCCATCACTCCATTCCATCCATAGCCCTCCTCCTCCCATCACTCCATTCCATCCATAGCCCTCCTCCTCCCATCACTCCATTCCATCCATAGCCCTCCTCCTCCTTCCATCACTCCATTCCATCCATAGCCCACCTCCTTCCATCACTCCATTCCATCCATAGCCCTCCTCCTTCCATCATTCCATCCATAGCCCTCCTCCTTCCATCACTCCATTCCATCCATAGCCCTCCTCCTCCTTCCATCACTCCATTCCATCCATAGCCCTCCTCTTTCCATCGCTCCATTCCATCCATAGCCCTCCTCCTTCCATCACTCCATTCCATCCATAGCCCTCCTCCTTCCATCATTCCATCCATAGCCCTCCTCCTTCCATCACTCCATTCCATCCATAGCCCTCCTCCTCCTTCCATCACTCCATTCCATCCATAGCCCTCCTCCTCCCATCACTCCATTCCATCCATAGCCCTCCTCTTTCCATCACTCCATTCCATCCATAGCCCTCCTCTTTCCATCACTCCATTCCATCCATAGCCCTCCTCCTCCCATCACTCCATTCCATCCATAGCCCCCCTCCTCCCATCACTCCATTCCATCCATAGCCCTCCTCCTCCTTCCATCACTCCATTCCATCCAATGCCCTCCTCCTCCTTCCATCACTCCATTCCATCCATAGCCCTCCTCCTTCCATCACTCCATTCCATCCATAGCCCTCCTCCTCCCATCACTCCATTCCATCCATAGTCCTCCTCCTCCCATCACTCCATTCCATCCATAGCCCTCCTCCTCCTTCCATCACTCCATTCCATCCATAGCCCTCCTCCTCCCATCACTCCATTCCATCCATAGCCCTCCTCTTTCCATCACTCCATTCCATCCATAGCCCTCCTCTTTCCATCACTCCATTCCATCCATAGCCCCTCCTCCTTCCATCACTCCATTCCATCCATAGCCCTCCTCCTCCCATCACTCCATTCCATCCATAGCCCTCCTCCTTTCCATCACTCCATTCCATCCATAGCCCTCCTCCTCCTTCCATCACTCCATTCCATCCATAGCCCTCCTCCTCCTCCATCCCATTCCATCACTCCATTCCATCCATTCCTTCCATAGCCCCATCCATCCTCTTTCCATCACTCCATTCCATCCATAGCCCTCCTCCTCCTTCCATCACTCCATTCCATCCATAGCCCTCCTCCTTCCATCCACTCCATTCCATCCATCCATAGCCCTCCTCCTCCCATCACTCCATTCCATCCATAGCCCTCCTCTTTCCATCACTCCATTCCATCCATAGCCCTCCTCCTCCTTCCATCACTCCATTCCATCCATAGCCCTCCTCCTCCCATCACTCCATTCCATCCATAGCCCTCCTCCTCCCATCACTCCATTCCATCCATAGCCCTCCTCTTTCCATCACTCCATTCCATCCATAGCCCTCCTCCTCCTTCCATCACTCCATTCCATCCATAGCCCTCCTCCTTCCATCACTCCATTCCATCCATAGCCCTCCTCCTCCTCCATTCCATCCATCATCTCCATTCCATCCATAGCCCTCCTCCTCCTTCCATCACTCCATTCCATCCATAGCCCTCCTCCATCACTCCATTCCATCCATAGCCATTCCATTCCATCCATAGCCCTCCTCCTCCCATCACTCCATTCCATCCATAGCCCTCCTCCTCCTCCCATCCATCCATCCATTCCATCCATCCAGCCCTCCTCCTTCCATCACTCCATTCCATCCATAGCCCTCCTCCTCCCATCACTCCATTCCATCCATAGCCCTCCTCCTCCTTCCATCACTCCATTCCATCCATAGCCCTCCTCCTTCCATCACTCCATTCCATCCATAGCCCTCCTCCTCCCATCACTCCATTCCATCCATAGCCCTCCTCTCCATTCCATCACTCCATTCCATCCATAGCCCTCCTCCTCCTTCCATCACTCCATTCCATCCATAGCCCTCCTCCTTCCATCACTCCATTCCATCCATAGCCCTCCTCCTTTCCATCACTCCATTCCATCCATAGCCCTCCTCCTCCTTCCATCACTCCATTCCATCCATAGCCCTCCTCCTCCTTCCATCACTCCATTCCATCCATAGCCCTCCTCCTTCCATCACTCCATTCCATCCATCCATAGTCCCTCCTCCCATCACTCCATTCCATCCATAGCCCTCCTCCTCCTCCCATCACTCCATTCCATCCATAGCCCTCCTCCTCCATCCTCCATTCCATCCATAGCCCTCCATCACTCCATTCCATCCCTCCTCCTTCCATCACTCCATTCCATCCATAGCCCTCCTCCTCCTTCCATCACTCCATTCCATCCATAGCCCTCCTCCTTCCTCCATCACTCCATTCCATCCATAGCCCTCCTCTTCCATCACTCCATTCCATCCATAGCCCTCCTCCTTCCATCACTCCATTCCATCCATAGCCCTCCTCTTTCCATCACTCCATTCCATCCATAGCCCTTCTCCTCCTTCCATCACTCCATTCCATCCATAGCCCTCCTCCTTCCATCACTCCATTCCATCCAATGCCCTCCTCCTCCCATCACTCCATTCCATCCATAGCCCTCCTCTTTCCATCACTCCATTCCATCCATAGCCCTCCTCCTCCTTCCATCACTCCATTCCATCCATAGCCCTCCTCCTTCCATCACTCCATTCCATCCATAGTCCTCCTCCTCCTTCCATCACTCCATTCCATCCATAGTCCTCCTCCTCCTTCCATCACTCCATTCCATCCATAGCCCTCCTCCTCCTTCCATCACTCCATTCCATCCATAGCCCTCCTCCTTCCATCACTCCATTCCATCCATAGCCCTCCTCCTTCCATCACTCCATTCCATCCATAGCCCTCCTCCCATCACCTTCCTCCTGTCCTTTCTCTACTCCCCCTCTTCCACACCTCCATTTCTCATCTCCATCAGAGGGGAAACAAAACAACGGACTCCCAGGACAGTTTGCCCAAGCGCTTATTTCCTACATCTGGATATCTCAAACCAGCCCAACTGGGATGCCGTTGACACACTCGTTCTGAGTGCACCTGCACGCGCCGTGTGCCAATGTGCTTTAAATACCCAGTGTGGCATGACCTTCATTTTTCATGTCAGTCACACAACTAAGAGACCCCTTTTGCTACAAACATACAAACGTTCACACAACATCCTCTCAACATTACCTCAGCTTATGGGCATGGCTGGGGTAGGATGGAGCTGGCCTGGCGACCTGGTAAAAGTAACACCTGCGATGAGTGTAATTGGTCTTAGAGCGGTATGAGGATTTTATGTTTGTCTGTCACAGTGCCACTGCTAACATTAGTGTTTTTGGCCTCAAAGGTCAATGTGTGTGTGTATGTTTATCACAGAAGGAGCTGCCCAGGGATTTAGCACCAGCCTGTCTCTAAGGATTTACAGCCTGTGAGAGGTAGTTCGTGGAATTCAATAGGGGTCGACCACAAAGAGAGTATAGGCTACTGTAGCAAACCGATACAGTGAGAAAGAGGTGGTTATACTACATGTAAAAGTCAACACATTTATTATTACAGCATGCTTATTACCCTTTACTAAGTCAGTTGACTGAGAACACGTTGATTCGTGGAAGATGTGGGGAGAGTTGTGGCTGAGATTCTCCAAATAGCTTTGGAGAACCATATTATTTCGAGAAGTTTCTAGAGAACTAGATAAAAGGAGAATCATTTCTACTATTTTAGTTTTTTGCTCTTGTATTTCAGAAATCCTAAAAGACAGAAATCCTAAAAGTGAGGGAGACTTTTGGTTTATGTCTGAGTGTTCTCTGTCATCTTCCTCTTTCAACTGACTGATAAGCCTCCATATTGTGTTATATGTGTGTGTGTGCTTGTGCATGTTTGTATTGTGTGTGTGTGTCGTCCCTGCACAATGTCTTGTTAGCTAGCAGTCTTTGGAGAAGAGTTGTGTTTAAAAGCATTATAACATTGGAAGCTACGGGCCCCCAGTGCTACGGACCAATCCGTCTCATTGCCAAGTCCAAACTATTGCTGAGGGAGTCTGTGTTTATACAGCATAACTGGCAGACTGGAAGCCCAGCCGTCCAACTACAGAGATGTTTAAAGATGACGCTTATTTGACCAGCTCTATGGATTAATATACTGCATATACCATTAGGTGTAAATGTTTGCAAAGGACATATATTCATAGGAATATTGTGTTGGATACAGGAGCATCTGGGGTTGTGTATTGAGAAGTAAGGAATGTGTGCTTGCGTTGGGGGCTTGGTGGAAAAGGAACATACCGAAGAGGATCGTTGTAGACATGTAATTCATCACATGATCTTCATTCATAATGGCCAGTAATTTCTTCATTTAAGATGGCCAATAAGGCATCATTTCATATACACATCCGCAGTCCACACATTTCCCAAATGTATAATGTGAATACTCCCGTTAGCTCTGTTGTGGCACCTGACTGACAGCAACTCACTGCTTACAGGCAGTGCTCCCACTTCCCCTCTCTGAGTGTACTTCCCCTTTAAGACCCAGCATCTGTTAGGAAGCCCCTGCACTCAGCTCCTCTCTGCCTCACCACAAGGGCTTTCTGATGGGCAGCAGGACAGTTCTCTGTAGCGTTGGCTAGATTCACCACAGGGAGTGTGTGTAGTGTGACAAGTCATTTAGAGAGTGTGGAAGGTCACAGAGGAGAAAGGGTGTTATTTGGGATCTACAGGTTGTTGATATAAGCAATACCTGTCTGTGGCATCCACCTGTTCTCTAATCAAATGACGATAAGGCGTTTCTCCTTCACAGGGAACCGACGACTGAATCTCTTGTCCTACAAAGGTGAGCTTTGTCTTCAACACCATTTTCTTGTAATGGACATATGAATCAAGACTTATGAATCACATGAGCATTTAGGGTTCTTCAACCTCAGGAGTTGGAGCTCAGTTAAAAGTAGACTTGACTAAACCTTAATTATAAATCAAATCAAATCACATTTTATTTTAATTATCAAATTACTGTACAAATGAAAATGTACATTTTCCATTTTTACTGTAAAATGATCAAAAGTAAATGAGTATTTTGTTATAGGAGGATTTTCTAATAGGAGAAACACAGTTACATCTGGCTATAACCCAGTGTTTTGTAATCCTGGTCCTGTTTTAGCACTACACACCTGATTCAAATGATCAACTGATCATCGGGCTTTGATGATTTTAATCAGGTGTGTTAGTGCTAGGGCAAACACTAAAATGTGCACTCCTTTGGATCCACAGGACTAGGATTAAGAAACACTCCTCTCTAACCTACCGTTTCTCTGAGTAATGCATCTTATTCAGCGCTGGGCAACTCCAGTCCTCAGGGGTCGGAGTAGTGTCACACTTTATCCACATCCCTAGTAAACACAGCTGATTTAAACTAATTGAATTCTAAACTGAAGATCATGATGAGTTGATTATTGGAGTCAGGTGTGTTAGATGGGGCTGGGGCAAAAGTGTGACACCTATCAGGCCCCTGAGGACTGGAGTTGCCCATCCCTGATGGAAATGAACACTCCATTTTGAAAGAATGGAAGCCATTCATTTCACCCCTTTGTATAGGGTTGACAAGGGAGCACACGTTGTGCTTTAGTCCATTAACCCACTGTCTCTTACAAGGACATCTGTTACCACGCCACTGTCAAACTGCATGGAGCCTTTTCTCTGTCTGTGTTATAAAGCAGTTTTTTACTTGATCCTCTAAGCAGAGGAGTCAAAAGGTTGGCTTTGTACAAATCAAATTGTATTGGTCACATACACATGCAGATGTTATTGTGAGTGTAGCGAAATGCTTCTACATCCGACAGTGCAGCAGTATCTAACAGCTAATATCTAACAATTTCACAACTAAACCTAATACACACAATCTAGTAAAGGAATGGGATGAGAATATGTAAGTATAAAATATATGGATGAGCAGTGACAGAGTGGCTAAGATGCAATAGATAGTAAAGAATAGATAGTGAAGGATACAGTTTCTACATATGAGATGAGTAATGCGAGATATGTAAACATTATTAAAGGGGCGTTATTAAAGTGACTAGTAGTAATGATAATAGTATATGCCATTAAGCAGATGCTTTTATCCAAAGCGACTTGGAGTCATGCGTGTTCCCAGGTGGTCCCGGGAATCAACATATATTCTGGCATGTTGGTTTATTACCTTTAGGCACATTACAGCACATCATAAAGAACAGCTTCAACTCGTAAAATAGGGCTACAGATGTAGGAACTTAATCTGAGCCAATTTTCTACAGCAGGAGGAACAGGAAATGTGAATTATGTGGACTATAATGTAATTTAAAAATTAAATAAATGTAGAGGTTAGTACGTTTTTCGTTAGTATTTTATTAGGGTCCATGTTTGTTACAGCCAAAGCTGCAGCTC
Source organism: Oncorhynchus masou masou (assembly GCF_036934945.1). Lineage (NCBI taxonomy): Eukaryota > Metazoa > Chordata > Actinopteri > Salmoniformes > Salmonidae > Oncorhynchus > Oncorhynchus masou. The sequence continues at coordinate 81,428,044 of NC_088217.1, read as the reverse complement.
CTCTTCCTGGGGTCCAACACAAAACATAAAATATGACATAATACAGAACACCAACAGACAATTACAGCTGAAGGACAGAACTACATAAAATGACAATACATAGCATTAATAGACAGGTACAGAGCTACATTTTTAAAATAAGAATACACACTCATATTATTATGTCTTAGCAATCCATGTACACACAATAGTGGCTACACTGCAGTCATCCATTTTGTTACAGTTGCTTAACGTTACAATTGCAGCTCCTGATCCTGATCTCTCAGAACCAGTTGTTCTGTAAACACTAGCGAGAATCTCACAACATTAGAAACCACCCGTGTACAATATGATTCATAGATGCTACTGAATGCAAGTGCAACGAAAAAACAACAATGGAAAAGCAACGGTTCTTCCAGCTAAGGCTTCAACCACTGTTTTCACCATAGCAGCCGGGCCATTCAGCTCATAAATGAGCTACAAATGAAGTTGTCTCCCCACTAAGGCTTCAACCACTGTTTTCACTATAGCAGCCGGGCCATTCAGCTCATAAATGAGCTACAAATGAAGTTGTCTCACCTCTAAGGCTTCAACCACTATTTTCACCATAGCAGCCGGGCCATTCAGCTCATACATGAGCTATAAATGAAGTTGTCTCCCCGCTAAGGCTTCAATTTAATCCTTCACTTCAGCAATCGTGTTGGAGTTTTGAGGCTAAAGTTTCAATTTATTCCTTCACTTTAGCTGCATATGTGGTCTTTTTAGAGAGCCATCTGTTCAAATCAAGTCTGGCATTTTAAAGTGGAAATTACATACTTTAGAAGCCTTTTAAAACTTTGAATACACTACAGGTTTGCATTTCCTGCTTTGCAAGAAAATTCTCAGCTACAAATGCGTGATCAAATGAAGATCCAACATCTGTACATGAGGGTGTTACTGTATGTGAGACAATGCATCTCACATAGAAATGTGTCTAGGAACGCTTAGCTTTTTCCAGTGTGGTGTCACTTTCTACAACCCTGCATTAGTTGTGCTTGTCTAGATACTGGACCCTCAGCCAGCTCGGTCCAGAAATGACAGAAGCCTAAAGAAGGTGTTTAATAACTAACCACAGAGTCTGACCTGATGGGGTCTGTTCAGTACACTCTTGGAAAAAAGGGTTCCAAAAGGGTTCTTTGGTTGTCCTCATAGGAGAACCCTTTTTGGTTCCAGGTAGAACCCTTTTTGGTTCCATGTAGAACCCTCTGTGGAAAGGGTCTTACCTGGAAGCAAATGGGTTCTTCAAAGGGTTCGCCTATGGGGACAGTCCAATAACCCTTTTAGGTTCTAGATAGCACATTTCTTTCTAAGAGTGAAGTGTGCAAGCTTACAAAACAAATACATTTAGATAGACTATATGCAATTGCTTGTCATATAGAATATATCCATTATATTTTTATAAAAACATTCAGATAGAAATGTATAGCATATACAGTAATATAGGGCTTTCATTGTGTCAACTCCACCCCCCCAAATTATTACCTGTCATATACAGTAATATAGGGCTTTCATTTTGTCAACCCCCCCCCCCCCCCCAGTTGTTGTCCTTCTCTCTTCCTGCCTATTCAGACCAAAGGCTTGATATTACATTTCCTTTGGGATCAATCTACGTGAACCGCAGCAGTCTGCAGGAAGAAAACAAGGACACTCGTCTTTTAAACATTCCTCTCTCTTACGCTGGGGCAATGGAGAAGAAACAGCAATCCTGCGGCCATGATGACTGTTGTAATTGTGTTTAAAGAGATAACATCTACGTACATCTATCTACAAGTGGAGAGACAGAACACGAAGACACTGTGTTTTACCTAAATAGGCCATTTAACCAATAAACTGGGGTTATTCAATTACAGACCCTCAAGCCCTGATGTACTGCTGGGAATCTCTTCTGCCTGATTTGTTGATCAATTAATACCATTGATACGTGATGCAAGAGACAGAGGCTATTTCAGGGGTCCAAGGCTGTCTTCTTGACAAACTGGGTTTACAGCATCATATGGTCTCTAGACCAGAGAGCAGTTTGAGTTTACATTAACATGTCGGTCATTTAGCCAACATTCTTATCCAGATCGACTAACAGGCAGTTCGTTTTTGAGCTCTGAATATATCATGCTCCATGACCTCTGGTCTCACTGTATTCTGTCTATTTTCACCCAGGCTTCCTGCAGTTTAATGGGAGCTGTGGAAGTCTCCGTAGCAGTGGGGGCAAAGGTCTGGCACACTAAGGACAACTGTGGAGGAACACAACCACCACAAGCGCAGCCATGGATGACCTGGCCAATGACTCTGCTGTGCGGCCGCTGCTGTCGGAGGCACGTCTCATCTACGCCATCACCGTGCCCCTGTCCACCGCCATCATCCTGGCCAACCTGGTCATCATCCTGGGCATCTCCTGTAACCGTCAGCTCTACAACACCCCAAACTACTTCTTCCTGAGCCTGCTAGTGGCTGACCTGTGTACGGGCGTGGCCCTGCCGTTCATCCCCTGGATGGGACTCAACCGTCCGCTGAGTTTTAGCTCCTGTCTCCTGGTTCATATTTTTCCTAATTTCTTGTTCCTGGCGTTCCTGTTTAACCTGGTGATAGTTCATTATGAGAGGTACATGTGCATCATGAGTCCGTTACATTATAGTAGCTTCTGGGTTCACCGCCACTTCCCGCTGGTGCTGCTCGCCGTGTGGGCGCCGCCACTGCTCTACGCCTCCCTGCCCGCCTTCGGCTGGAACAACCGGGCCGGCCCAGGGTGGAACGGCTGCTGCTCGTTTAACGACACAGGCGCGCCGGGTGCGCCGGTGAACTGTTCCACCGTGGTGGCAGCGGTAGCGGCGCCGGTCGGCTCCGAGTGCTGCTCTTACAGACGGGTCTTCCCCAACGCCTTCATCTACCTCGAGGTGTACGGGCTGCTGGCGCCGGCCATCATGTCCATCGCGGGCATGACGGGGCGTGTGCTGTGGATCACCCGGGGCCAGATGAAGGACATCTGCCGGCTGCACCGCTCTGTGGCGACCAGGGGGGGCGGTCAGGCCTCGGAACGGGAGCAGCGGCTCAACCTCCGCTACACGCGGTGCGTGGCCGCCGTGTCACTGACCTTCCTGGCCTGCTGGGTGCCCTACATCATCTACATACACGTCTGCGTGGCGTTTCTGCTCAGCAAGGAGACGCGTGGGAACTCCACCACACACATCGTGCTGTCGTGCACGGGGATCGGGAGCATGGCAGTGATGCCGCTGGTCCTGGGGCTGGCCAACAGGCAATACACGGACCCGGTGAGGAAACTCCTCCATAAACTCCGAGACAGATGGAGGAGGAGACAGGACACTGAGGATATGGCTCTCTGAGTAGCCAGGACAGGACTGCTCTCACTTTGGGGATGGACGTGTGGGATTATAAATGGGGATTGTAGCATATGGATGATGAAGCATCCTCTGCTCCTGGATGAGGGCAGTGGCGCCCCGAGTCTGTGGACTCTAGCTGTAAGGGAGTAGCAGAAAGACCCCATTCGAGGTGCAGGACTGGTAGGGTTGTCCCACCTCTCCCATGTCTGTCAATTTATAGTCACAGCATTGAAAGCATGTGTGACTCTTGCCATTGGGGCCATTGAGTGCGTTATGTTTAAAGCCATCAGTATACATGTGTACACTACTTGGGTAGTCATAATAAATTCAAAACAATCACTGTAGAAGTCACCAATCTTTCTATTTTTCAAGTTGATTGAATCCATTAGAGAGAAACATAATGTTATGAATTATCAACAGAGACCTCTATGATGATGAACTGGTCTAATTTGGATATGAAATAGCAGATGGGACAAATTAAGATGGATCTAATTGACTACTCCATCAATCACTACAGCATCTCATCTCCTCACCCTCTCTTTCTCGCTCGCTCTCTCTTTCTCTCTATCTCCCTCTCTCTCTCTCTCTCCTCTCTCTCTCTTTCCCATCTCTCTCTCCCCCTCCCTCCCTCCCTCCCTCCCTCCCTCCCTCCCTCCCTCCCTCCCTCCCTCCCCCTCCCTCCCTCCCCCTCCCTCCCTCCCTCCCTCCCTCCCTCCCTCCCTCCCTCCCTCCCCTCCCTCCCTCCCTCCCTCCATCCCTCCCTCCCTCCCTCCCCCTCCCTCCCTCCCTCTATCTTTCTCTCTCTCTCACACACTTTCTCTCCCTCCATATTCTTCATCTGGTGTTGGTATGTGCTCTGAACAAGGGAGAGAGGGGTGTGCTCTGTGCTCCTCCGCAGTCCAAAATACATCTGGAACACAGGGGAGTGATTAGAACTCTGAGATTCTAACATTTAGATCACATTTGAAAAGAGCCAGACAGGAACTAAAGTTCTTTAGGTTACACCATATCTGGGAAGATAATCATCTTTCCAAAATTGAAGTGAAAACAAGAATGGTTCTTTCATTGTCTGCCTATTTGTAAGTCTGTATCAGTGTGCTAAGAATCCTTGAAGGAAGACTGTTTTATCTACTGATTTCTAATAGCCCTCAAACAGGGTTGGTCATATTCACAGTTTAATGTGCAAAGTTTATAACACTACTTTATTGCCTACTCGGCAAATCAAGTATACATTTTCTATGTTTTTGTTGAAACTATAACTCGTGCATATGGGGAAAACAAGAGAACTTTAGTGTGACTATTCACACTAACTATTTGACGTGTAAACATCTTTTCAAATAGACTAGAGCGTGAGAGAGAGTTAAGGGTAAGAGCCAGCCATGTGTAACTATAAAAGGTCTGAATTTTTACATGATGTTGAGAGAGACAGATTATTAACATGGGGTCAAAAAAATGTATGTACAATACTGTGTGTGTGCGTGTGTGTGTGTTGCATTTGTCTGAGTGTGTGTGCGAGAGAGGGAGGAGTGATGGAGTGAAATATGGTAAGAGACCGGGCAGTCTCCCAGACATCCTGCTATCCATCATATCCCTATCTCATCATCAGCTGGTATTCCCAACAAGCCTCTCTCTCTTTCTTTCTTTGTCTCTCTGTGTCTGTCTCTCTCTCTCTGTGTGTGTGTCTCCCACTCTGTGTCGCTCTCTCTCTCTCTGTGTCTCTCTCTCTGTGATGCTCTCTCTCTGTGTGTCTCTCTCTCTCTGTGTCTCTCTCTGTGTGTGTGTCTCTCTCTCGGTCGCTCTCTCTCTGTGTGTCTCTCTCTCTCTCTCTCTCTCTCTCTCTGTGTCTCTCTCTCTCTCTCTCTGTGTCTCTCTCTGTGTGTGTCTCTCTCTCTCGGTCGCTCTCTCTCTCTGTGTCTCTCTCTCTCTCGGTCGCTCTCTCTCTCTGTGTCTCTCTCTCTCTCTCTGTGTCTCTCTCTGTCTCTCTCTCTCTCTCTCTGTGTCTCTCTCTCTGTCTCTCTCTCTCTCTCTCTCTCTGTCTCTCTCTCTGTCTCTCTCTCTCTGTGTCTCTCTCTGCATGTGTCTCTCTCTCGGTCGCTCTCTTATCTCCATCCACCCAGAACAGTCTGTATACCACATGGAACTACAGTCTTTACTTTGAACACTAAATGAGAAAGGGTCCTCATGCTAGTGTTTAACATGACCATTGTCAAATTAGACAGTTGTGTTTAACATGACAGTTGTGTTTATCATGGCTGTTGTCAAATTAGACAGTTGTGTTTATCATGACAGTTGTGTTTATCATGGCTGTTGTCAAATTAGACAGTTGTGTTTATCATGACAGTTGTGTTTACCATGGCCGTTGTCAAATTAGACAGTTGTGTTTATCATGACAGTTGTGTTTATCATGGCTGTTGTCAAATTAGACAGTTGTGTTTATCATGACAGTTGTGTTTACCATGGCCGTTGTCAAATTAGACAGTTGTGTTTATCATGACAGTTGTGTTTATCATGGCTGTTGTCAAATTAGACAGTTGTGTTTAACATGACCATTGTCAAATTAGACAGTTGTGTTTAACATGACAGTTGTGTTTAACATGGCTGTTGTCAAATTAGACAGTTGTGTTTATCATGGCTGTTGTCAAATTAGACAGTTGTGTTTAACATGACAGTTGTGTTTATCATGGCAGTTGTCAAATTAGACAGTTGTGTTTAACATGACAGTTGTGTTTAACATGGCTGTTGTCAAATTAGACAGTTGTGTTTATCATGGCTGTTGTCAAATTAGACAGTTGTGTTTATCATGGCTGTTGTCAAATTAGACAGTTGTGTTTATCATGGCTGTTGTCAAATTCGACAGTTATGTTTAACATGACCGTTGTCAAATTCGACAGTTGTGTTTAACATGACCATTGTCAAATTAGACAGTTGTGTTTAACATGACTGTTGTGTTTAACATGGCTGTTGTCAAATTAGACAGTTGTGTTTATCATGGCTGTTGTCAGATTAGACAGTTGTGTTTATCATTTAACATGACCATTGTCAAATTAGACAGTTGTGTTTAACATGACCGTTGTCAAATTAGACAGTTGTGTTTAACATGACTGTTGTCAAATTAGACAGATGTGTTTAACATGGCTGTTGTCAAATTAGACAGTTGTGTTTAACATGACCATTGTCAAATTAGACAGTTGTGTTTAACATGACTGTTGTCAAATTAGACAGATGTGTTTAACATGGCTGTTGTCAAATTAGACAGTTGTGTTTAACATGACCATTGTCAAATTAGACAGTTGTGTTTAACATGACCGTTGTCAAATTAGACAGTTGTGTTTAACATGGCTGTTGTCAAATTAGACAGTTGTGTTTAACATGACCATTGTCAAATTAGACAGTTGTGTTTAACATGACTGTTGTCAAATTAGACAGATGTGTTTAACATGGCTGTTGTCAAATTAGACAGTTGTGTTTAACATGACCATTGTCAAATTAGACAGTTGTGTTTAACATGACTGTTGTCAAATTAGACAGATGTGTTTAACATGGCTGTTGTCAAATTAGACAGTTGTGTTTAACATGACCATTGTCAAATTAGACAGTTGTGTTTAACATGACCGTTGTCAAATTAGACAGTTGTGTTTAACATGGCTGTTGTCAAATTAGACAGTTGTGTTTAACATGACCATTGTCAAATTAGACAGTTGTGTTTAACATGGCTGTTGTCAAATTAGACAGTTGTGTTTAACATGACCATTGTCAAATTAGACAGTTATGTTTAACATGGCTGTTGTCAAATTAGACAGTTGTGTTTAACATGACCATTGTCAAATTAGACAGTTGTGTTTAACATGACCATTGTCAAATTAGACAGTTATGTTTAACATGACCATTGTCAAATTAGACAGTTATGTTTAACATGGCTGTTGTCAAATTAGACAGTTGTGTTTAACATGACCATTGTCAAATTAGACAGTTATGTTTAACATGACCATTGTCAAATTAGACAGTTATGTTTAACATGACCAATGTCAAATTAGACAGTTGTGTTTAACATGGCTGTTGTCAAATTAGACAGTTGTGTTTAACATGACCATTGTCAAATTAGACAGTTATGTTTAACATGACCATTGTCAAATTAGACAGTTGTGTTTAACATGGCTGTTGTCAAATTAGACAGTTGTGTTTAACATGACCATTGTCAAATTAGACAGTTGTGTTTAACATGACCATTGTCAAATTAGACAGTTGTGTTTAACATGGCTGTTGTCAAATTAGACAGTTGTGTTTAACATGACCATTGTCAAATTAGACAGTTGTGTTTAACATGACCATTGTCAAATTAGACAGTTGTGTTTAACATGACCGTTGTCAAATTAGACAGTTGTGTTTAACATGACAGTTGTCAAATTAGACAGTTGTGTTTAACATGGCTGTTGTCAAATTAGACAGTTGTGTTTAACATGACCATTGTCAAATTAGACAGTTGTGTTTAACATGACCATTGTCAAATTAGACAGTTGTGTTTAACATGACCGTTGTCAAATTAGACAGTTATGTTTAACATGACCGTTGTCAAATTAGACAGTTGTGTTTAACATGGCTGTTGTCAAATTAGACAGTTGTGTTTAACATGACCATTGTCAAATTAGACAGTTGTGTTTAACATGACCGTTGTCAAATTAGACAGTTATGTTTAACATGACCATTGTCAAATTAGACAGTTGTGTTTAACATGGCTGTTGTCAAATTAGACAGTTGTGTTTAACATGACCATTGTCAAATTAGACAGTTGTGTTTAACATGACCGTTGTCAAATTAGACAGTTATGTTTAAGGTCATGACCGTTGTCAAATTAGACAGTTGTGACCATTGTCAAATTAGACAGTTCAGACCATTGTCAAATTGTAGACAGTTGTGTTTCTCTGTCTGTGTGGTGACAATAGGTCATGACCATTGTTCAAATCTCTGTCTGTGTGGTGACAATAGGTCCATGTATACCTTGAGTTCAGGGGTTGTAGGAGGTCTATCTCTGTCTGTGTGGTGACAATAGGTCCATGTATACCTTGAGTTCAGGGGGTTGTAGGAGGTCTATCTCTGTCTGTGTGGTGACAATAGGTCCATGTATACAGTTGTATACCTTGAGTTCAGGGGGTTGTAGGAGGTCTATCTCTGTCTGTGTGGTGACAATAGGCCCATGTATACCTTGAGTTCAGGGGGTTGTAGGAGGTCTATCTCTGTCTGTGTGGTGACAATAGGTCCATGTATACCTTGAGTTCATGGGGTTGTAGGAGGTCTATCTCTGTCTGTTCAGGGGGTTGTAGGAGGTCTATCTCTGTCTGTGTGGTGACAATAGGTCCATGTATACCTTGAGTTCAGGGGGTTGTAGGAGGTCTATCTCTGTCTGTGTGGTGACAATAGGTCCATGTATACCTTGAGTTCAGGGGGTTGTAGGAGGTCTATCTCTGTCTGTGTGGTGACAATAGGTCCATGTATACCTTGAGTTCAGGGGTTGTAGGAGGTCTATCTCTGTCTGTGTGGTGACAATAGGTCCATGTATACCTTGAGTTCAGGGGGTTGTAGGAGGTCTATCTCTGTCTGTGTGGTGACAATAGGTCCATGTATACCTTGAGTTCAGGGGGTTGTAGGAGGTCTATCTCTGTCTGTGTGGTGACAATAGGCCCATGTATACCTTGAGTTCAGGGGTTGTAGGAGGTCTATCTCTGTCTGTGTGGTGACAATAGGTCCATGTATACCTTGAGTTCAGGGGGTTGTAGGAGGTCTATCTCTGTCTGTGTGGTGACAATAGGTCCATGTAGGGGGTTGTAGGAGGTCTATCTCTGTCTGTGTGGTGACAATAGGTCCAGTTCCTTGAGGGGGGTTGTAGGAGGTCTATCTCTGTCTGTGTGGTGACAATAGGTCCATGTATACCTTGAGTTCAGGGGGTTGTAGGAGGTCTATCTCTGTCTGTGTGGTGACAATAGGTCCATGTATACCTTGAGTTCTGTAGGAGGTGTCTGTGACAATAGGTCCATGTATACCTTGAGTTCAGGGGGTTGTAGGAGGTCTATCTCTGTCTGTGTGGTGACAATAGGCCCATGTATACCTTGAGTTCAGGGGGTTGTAGGAGGTCTATCTCTGTCTGTGTGGTGACAATAGGCCCATGTATACCTTGAGTTCAGGGGGTTGTAGGAGGCCTATCTCTGTCTGTGTGGTGACAATAGGTCCATGTATACCTTGAGTTCAGGGTTGAGTTGTATCTGGTGACAGACATACTCCTGAAACAAACCATACACATATTTGGTTCCTTAATATTTTCTCTTTTTATTTTGGACCTGGTTCAGTGACATTCAAGCTTTGGAGGACATGGCCTTCCCAGTCACACGAGCACAAGAGAGCACAGATAAATTCTCCCACCACAAGCGTAATGAAAAAGAGCACAGGACACATTTTGTAAGAGTTCCTGTTACTGTTGCACATGGTCTTCGAACTTCAGTTGAAAACAAAGTTTGTAAGTTTAACACCGTAGCTTATTAAACGATGACCTTAACGTAAAACAAAAGACTCAGCAATGTTTTTTAGATGGTAAAGAGAGAGAGAAAGTGGTACAACACCGTGTTACTATAGCAACAGCAGAGTGACGGTGGACTTGGACTCGCCTCCACCTCAATTCTGATCAGCAGACGCTTCCTGGGGCTGGTTGGGGGGCCACCGGCATCTAATGGGAGGGGCTTCAGAGTCAGGAGGGGCTTCGATGGCAAATCAATGTCTACATGCAAGCAAGGACTGGTATTAGTCGGTTTGTTTTAGTAATCTGAGCAAAAGAGATATGATTTGATTATAGTTGGACACACAGACCATGACACAACACAGGTCACAGTTCCTTCCTATCGGATCTTTCTCTTCTTACCCACCCTTCTACACATGTACTCAGTGGTGGGCCGTCAGGGCCAGCAAGGCCTTCTCTGCTGTCCTAAACATCATCAGAATATAATTTTTTTTTAAATATATTTTCCCACAAATATGTATTAAATTATTCCCCAGAGTAAGAGTTACACTCTTCATTTCATAGCGTTCCTCTTGGTTGCACTGCTTCCAGCCCCAGGTTGAGATTTGGAGGGCTGGTCTTTATGTTAGATATTTTATCCAATCATATTCAGCCATCATGTGTTGCCAGGGGTCTAAAATCTGCCCTCAGGCCTTCAGAATCAACAGTGCGGGCGTTTGTAGCTTAAAGTGAATGGAAATTAAAATTTAGTGTCAACCAATCAGCTTTAGAGTTGGCTATTGTACGCCTGCTGGCTGGCTCCAGTGTTACACAGGAGCCATGCTAGCAGGCATAGTGCCTGCACGTCTTTTGATTGGATTACCAATATTGAGAGGCAGGTCCTATATGGGCAGGTCTCAGAACTAGGAAACTGAAATTGGTCAACAAATTAATTTGCGCACTACTAAACTGTTTTTTCAACACACAATGGCGGAAGGAGAAGATATTGATTTGGTCGAGGATATAATTATAACGCCATTCTCAAGACAAACTTTTCAAGAAAAGTTAGACATTGTCAGGAGAGGTAGACGCCGACGCTACAAAGCCGACGCTACAAAGACAGGCTCCGAGAAGCACTGCAAACTGTACTGCTGGGAATGCCTATTATTTGCATGTGAGCGATTTGGTGTTTGGAGCCACACTGGCTTTGCAAACCTGAGTTGTCTAACCAAGGCAGCATCGAGACACCAAAGTACGGCTGGGCACTTACAAACAATGGTGCTTTTGAAAACTTTTGGGGACACCCGAATGGATCTACAGCTCAACGAACAAGAGCGCAGGGCAGCGAAGCTGCACAATGAAAAGGTATTGTACTCTTCCCCTGCAATTCTCTGAATAAAAAGGTCAATTTCAAGGTGACGTTATCCTGCGTTTCTGTCTAAATGTATAGTGTCTAGAGCCATGGCATCATAATGATGGTAATAAGAGGTGGATTAATTCGGGTGGGACTGTGTAGGACTTCACTGAAGGCCCAGGCCCCAGAACCACGGCACGCTACTGGATTTACTGAGGATGGGAAAGAACTACTCAGCAGTGGTGTAAAGTACTTAAGTAAAAATACTTTTAAGTACTACTTAATTAGTTGTTTGGGGTATCTGTACTTTACTATTTCTATTTTTTTTACAACTTTTACATTTACTCAACTACATTCCTAATGAAAATAATGTACTTTTTACTCCTTACATTTACCTTGACACCCAAAAGTACTTGTTACGTGTTTAATGCTTAGCAGGACAGGAAAATTGTCTAATTCACGGATTTAACAAGAGGACATCCCAGGTCATCCCTACTGCATCTGATCTGGCAAACTCACTAAACACAAATGCTTTGTTTGTAAATTATGTCTGAGTGTTGGAGTGTGTGTCTGGCTATCCGTACATTTTAAAAACAAGAAAATCGTGTTGTCTGGTTTGCTTAATATAAGGAATTTTAAATGATATATACTTTTACTATTGATACTTAAGTACATTTAAAACCAAATACTTTAAAATTTTTACTCAAGTAGTGTTTTACTGGGGGACCTTTACTTTTACTTTAGTTATTTTCTTTTAAGGTATCTTTACTTTGACTCAAGTATGAAAATGTGGAACTTTTTCCACCACTGCTACTCTGAAGAGGAAAGTATCATGAAGATGCTACCTAGAGGTTCGAAGGTTAAATAAACTAATGAAGAAGATAGTGAATCACTGGAGGGAATAAGAAGAGCTCCTTCCTTGCTGACATATATGGTCATTCATTCTGAAATGACAGAGAGAATACGGGCTAAGTATAAGCAGGATACTACAGTAATCTCTCTCTCTCTCTCTCTCTCTCTCTCTCTCTCTCTCTCTCTCTCAGACACAAACACACCCCTGACCCCACCCAATTACACATAACCCACCTACATCCCCCATCACCACACACACTTCTCTCCCCCGGTCCCACCGCTCCACTGTGCCACTCACCTAATCTCCTCTCCCTCCAGTAGCTTCCAGTAGGTGGCGATCTCGATGTCCAGGGTTCATCAGTTCCAGGTAGTCCCTGACGGGTCATGTCCTGCTTGGCCCTGCGGAGAGCGTCTTCCAGCGCAACAATATTATCCCTGGCCTGCTCCAACGCATTCTGCTCATCCACCTCCACATCCTCAATGTCCATCTCAACAACTATTTTCTGAACAGGGGACGAGAGGGAGTGAGGGAGGGAGGGAGGGTCAGAGGGAGAGGGAGGGGGAGGGTTAGAGGGAGAGGGGGAGAGAGAGGGGTAAAGGGAGGAGGGGAGGGTCAAAGGGAGAGTATCAGGGAGGGAGAGGGTCAGAGGGAGAGGGTCAAAGGGGAGGGAGAGGGATAGGGTCAAATGGGAGAGAGCACGTCAGAGGGGGGGGGGAGAGGGTCAAAGGGAGGTGGGGAGAGGGTCAGAGGGATAACGAAAGTAGAGAAGGATATAGAAATATAGGAAACATTGTGTGTGTGTATGCGTGCAAGAGCGTTTCACCTGCTTCTTGAGGGTCTCCAGCTCGGCCTTCAGTCTCTGTATTAGACGAAGCATGTCAGCAATCTCCTTCTTCACATCACGTACATCCTGCTCATACTGCTCTGCTGTCAGCACTATGTCATCCATCTGAGAGGGGGAAGAAAGGGAGGGAGAAAGAGAGAGGGAGGAGAGGGGAGGGAGGGAGAAAGAAAGAGAGAGAGAGGGAGGGAGAAAGAGAAAGGGAAGAGAGGGGAGGGAGGGAGTCAGGGAGGGAGAAAGGATAGAGAGGGAATCAGTGACCACTCACCACCACCACCACTCACCACTCACCATTCCCACCACCTCCGCCACCCTTCACCCCCACCACTCACCACCACTCACCACCACCCACTCCTCACCACCACACCACTCATCCCCACCACTCACCCCCAGCACTCACCACAACCACTCCTCACCACTCACCACTCACCACCACCGCTCACCCTCACCACCACCACCACTCACCCCCACTCGCCACTCACCCCCACCACAACCACCAGTCACCCCCACCACTCCTCACCACTCACCCCACCACTCCTCACCACTCACCACTCACCCCACCACCCCTCACCCCTCACCACTCACCCCCACCACCACTCACCACCACTCATCACCGGTTGAGAGCGTTGGGCCAGTTACCGAAAGGTTGCTGGTTCAAATCCCAGAGCCGACCAGGTGAAAAAATCTGCCAATGTGCCCTTGAGCAAGGCATTTAACCTTAATTGCTCCTGTAAGTCTCTCTGAATTAGAGTGTCTGCTAAATGACCTAAAATATAAAAAATCCTCACCTTTTTCTGGTTCCACAGCTCTGCCTCCTCTCTGGCACGGGAGGCCATGTCCGCGTACTGTTTCTTGACGCTGTCGATGATCACGTCCATGTCTAGAGATCTCTTGTTGCTCTCCTTCATGACCACCGTCTCATTCTGGATATGAGACTCCAGTTCCTCCAGCTCCTGTCACACCACAGCCAGGACAACAATACTACATTAGACAAGGAGATCAGGAGACACATTAGACAAGGAGATCTGGGCATCCGACTTCTTCTGGATCTCATCCTGGTACCTGGAGAACCACAGATTGGATAATGAAGAGGATGTTGTTTTGATATTTGACATTTTAGTCATTTAGCAGATGCTCTTATCCAGAGCGACTTACAGGAGAAATTAGGGTTAAGTGCCTTGCTCAAGGGCACAGACAGATTTTTCACCTAATTGTCTTGGAGATTCAAACCAGCAACCTTTTGGTTACAGGCCCAATGCTCTTCACCTCTAGGCTACCTGCCGCCCAGGTATGATATGACTGAGATGGGAGCTCAGGTGAGCGCACACACCTGCGCGCACGACACACCACGACACGACACACCATACCAACACACACCACACCACGACACACCACGACACTCCACACGCATCCCCAAACCCTTTTGACTGACATGTCAATTTATCATCCTACTGTCAGACCATCTGCAGCTTTGTTTCCCTCTCACACCCTAGCATAGCATGCCTGTGTTGAGCTGATCCAGACTGGGTAAGAGCCCAGGATGGATGGGATGAATGGGCCCAGGTCCCTAAAGGTTCCACATTTTCTCCACTCTCAGAGCCATGTCTGTGGGTACTGTGTAACACAGAGGTCCATGGTTAGGGGGTAGAGTGGAGTAGAGGGGCTGAGGAGTGTACACTGACTACAGTACATTTACCTCTCCCCACAGACATAGTGCAGGGCACACCAGAGCTCCCCTGTATATACTTAACTCAAACCAGTGGACAGAGGCTTATGTAAGGATAAAGAATTAGCACCTCTGACTCTTGAGGCCTGGGGACCCAGGTGGAAAAATGCTCCGTAGCCTAGCGTGAGAAAACACTGTTTGTCACTTTAGACTGATGAGGTTCCTGTTGTGGACTGTGGCATTTCCTGGAGGCCTGGTGACCTGTACAATATCTAAACTCTGATGGATATTCTACCATTGACTGTCCTAGTTGTCTCCCTAGGTCTGCTTCACAGGAATCAGGTGTGGGGTGGTTTGTTAAGGCTTTCTGAAATGGTCGATACATTCATCATTTAGATCTATCTCTTGCAGTGCATGTTGTCCAATTCAATGCCATCCTATTGTATTGCACTGTATTATTTTCTATTGCATTCCATTCTATTCTGTTCTATTTGATTCTATTAACTCTTAACTACGAAAGACTCTGTGAAGGCTCTGTGAAGTCACTGTGAAGGCTCTGTGAAGTCACTGTGAAGGCTCTTTGAAGTCACTGACTTGTTGTGTGTCTGGTCCACTTTGTCCTGGCAGCGGGCCAGCTCCTCCTTCAGTTTCTGTTTGTCCCTGGCCAGTTTCTGTTTGTCCCGGGCCAGTTTCTGGATCTGCTGCTGCAACTCATTGGCCAGCTGTGGGACCAGTGCGTCCACGTTGCCTTGGTAGTCCTCCTGCTCCTTCAGGATCTTCAGACTCGTGTCCAGGACCTTGTTCTGCTGCTCCAGGATTTGCACCTAAAGGGAGAGGGAGAGAGAGGATATTGGATCAGAAACTCAATCAAGGTTGTTGCATCTGAAACCAGTCAGAGTAAACTACAATGAGTTATAGAAGGAAAAAACTATACATTTTTATTCATGTCACTGGGGGATTGTGGGTTAAGATTTGTAAGCCTCCACTTCTCTGCTAGCAGGAATTGAACAGATATTGAAAAAGTGACTCTACAAACTGTTGGTCTTGTGGGCTGCCATTGTGTGTGTGTGTGTGCGTGTGCGTGCGTGTGCACATATGTGGAGCCTCAGTGATAAAGGGTCTCATTACACTAACTGGGCAACACCAGATCTGCCCACAGCTATAATTCCACTGTGTGGGTTTGTGTGTGTGTGTGTGGCAAGCACACCTTCTGGCTGCTTGGTGGCAGCAACATGCATTAGGTTTACACCCAGACTCTCATGGCTGTTAAATATAGAACCTATGTGTGATTCACTACAACACACAACATATGTCTGTTAACAACAAATAGGCCCCCACACTCACAAATGTAACCCAACAAAAATATGATATAATATTGACTAAATCCAAGTCCAAAAATCTATATAAGAAAATAGGATAATCTCTGGAGGGGCTACAGAACGCCATGCGTTCTGACCCGGAGAATTCGAAGGAGGTCTCTCCTGCCCCCGGGCCCGCCCCGGATGATAAGAAGACCATGAAGGGTCTCAACGACTGTCTGTCCGGCTACCTGGGCAGGGTCAGGAACCTGGAGGAAGCTAACAAAGATCTGCAGGACCAGATCCCACCCTGAAGCACTACTTGTGTACTAATTAAAACTCTAAACAATCACAACACAGTCACTATTGGTCACTCTATTATGGATTATTATTGTACTATGTATTCATTATAGAAGGTTGTCAGTTACAGTTCCTTGCGAAAGTATTCGGCCCCCTTGAACTTTGCAACCTTTTGCCACATTTAATGTTTCAAACATAAAGCTATAAAACTGTATTTTTTTGTGAAGAATCAACAACAAGTGGGACACAATCATGAAGTGGAACGACATTTATTGGATATTTCAAACTTTTTTAACAAATCAAAAACTGAAAAATTGGGCGTGCAAAATTATTCAGCCCCCTTAAGTTAATACATTGTAGCGCCACCTTTTGCTGCGATTACAGCTGTAAGTTGCTTGGGGTATGTCTCTATCAGTTTTGCACATCGAGAGACTGACATTTTTTCCCATTCCTCCTTGCAAAACAGCTCGAGCTCAGTGAGGTTGGATGGAGAGCATTTGTGAACAGCAGTTTTCAGTTCTTTCCACAGATTCTTGATTGGATTCATTTTCAAGTCTTGCCATAGATTTTCAAGTAGATTTACAGTACCAGTCAAAAGTTTGGACACACCTACTTATTCAAGGGTTTTCTTTAATTTGACTATTTCCTACATTGTAGAATAATAGTATAGACATCAAAACTATGAAATAACACATATGGAATCATGTAGTAACAAAAAAAAAGTTAAAGAAATCAAAATATATTTTATATTTGAGAATCTTCAAAGTAGCCACCCTTTGCCTTGATGACAGCTTTGCACACTCTTGGAATTTCTATTAACCAGGAACTATTTGTCTGGTCGGGCAAACATACAGGGCCTTCGGAAAGCATTCAGAACCCTGGACTTTTTCCACATTTTGTTAGGTTACAGTCTTCTTCTAAAATGTATTCAATTGTTTTATTCCTCATTAATCTACACACAATACCCCATTATGAAAAAAGCAGAAGCGGGTTTTAAGAAATTTCTGCGAATTTACATATTTTTTTTTTAAACGGAAGTATCACATTTAGTTAAGTATTCAGACCCTTTACTCAGTACTTTGTTGTAGTACCTTTGTCAGTGATGACAGCATCGAGACTTCTTGGGTATGACGCTACAAGCTTGGCACACCTATATTTGGGGAGTTTCTCCCATTCTTCTCTGCAGATCCTCTCAAGCTCTGTCAGGTTGGGTGGGGAGCATGGCTGCACATCAATTTTCAGGTCTCTCCAGAGATGTTTAATCAGGTTCAAGTCCATGCTCTGGCTGGGCCACTCAAAGACAGACTTGTCCCGAAGCCACTCCTGCATTGTCTTGGCTGTGTGCTAAGGTTTGTTGTCCTGTTGGAAGGTTGAACTTTCACCCCAGTCTGAGGTCATCAAGGATCTCTCTGTACTCCATTCATCTTTGTCTCAATGCTGACTAGTCTCCAGTTCCTGCCTTTGAAAAACATTCCCACAGCATGATGCTGCCACCACCATGCTTCACCGTAAGGATGGTGCCAGGTTTCCTCCAAACGTGACGCTTAGCATTCAGGCCAAATAGATCATTCTTGGTTTCATCAGACCAAAGAATCCTGTTTCTCGTGGTCAGAGTCTTTCGGTGCCTTATGGCAAATGCCAAGCAGGCTGCCATGTACCTTTTACTGAGGATTGGCCACTCTACCGTAAAGGCCTGATTGGTGGAGTGCTGCAGAGATAGTTGTCCTTCTGGAAGATTCTCCCATCTCCACAGAGGAACTCTTGAGTTCTGTCAGATTGACCATCGGGTACTTGGTCACCTTCCTGACCAAGACCCTTCCCCCAATTGCTCAGTTTGGTTGGGCGGCCAGCTCTAGGAAGAGTCTTGGTGGTTCCAAACTTCTTCCATTTAAGAATGATGGAGGCCACTGTGTTCTTGGGGACCTTCAATGATGCATAAATGTCTTGGTATCCTTCCCCAGATCTGTGCCTCGACACAATCCTGTCTCGGTGCTTCACGGACAATTCCTTTGACCTCATGGCTTGGTTTTTGCTCTGACATGCACTGTCAACTGTGGGACCTTATATAGACAGGTTCCTTTCCAAATCATGTCCAATCAATTGAATTTACCACAGGTGGAATCCAATCAAGTTGTTGACACATCTTAAGGATGATCAATGGAAACAGGATGCACCTGAGGTCAATTTTGAGTCTCATAGCAAAGGGTCTGAATACTTATGTAAATAAGGTATTTATGTTTTTATACACATTTTCAAAAATGTAAAAGTTTTTTTTGTTGCTTTTTCATTATGTGGTATTGTGTGTAGATTTAATCCATTTTTGAATAAGGCTGTAACATATAAACAAATGTGGAAAAAGTCAAGGGGTCTGAATACTTTTAGCTTTCTGGCCAGCAGGCTGGACCTAGCTATCATGTTTTCTCTTCATCATAACTAATGACGTTATGTATGGTTTGAAGTAGATTTGGTGGTGTTATTCCACTGCATTCTTCCTCAGATGTTTATCTACAAAATAAATACTTTCAACACACTATTCTTGACTCTGTATTCATCAATGCCTTCCAGTTGTCTTGTTCAAGACATTGAAAATGTTTTTTCTTACCAATAAGTTGTGTAATATTCCCTGGGTAGTTAGCGTATTGTTGTAGTGGTGGGCCTAAAACTGTTGGACTGAAAATAGTGACTGTGTGTTTACTGTTCACCCACAGAAACATTGACACTGATCTGAGGAAGTGAGGGCTGGAGTTCTGAGGAATTGGATCTAAGGGTGATTCTGCAACTTCGGGCAATTTGACAGTGCAAACTTTCAGAAATTAAAACACCATTTTACCAGTACTGTATTTGTCTTTGATTTTTCTAGAAACTATATTTGATAATGGCTGTGATCATACTATTCAGGAATGTATATATTTTTTGTCATTTTTCCCAGACAGCCATAGACAAATGTCATTTCCATCACATCATTAAACATCAATTTTAGTTGAAAATTTCTTATACATTTGTACTTGACCTACAGTGCCTTGCGAAAGTATTCGGCCCCCTTGAACTTTGCGAACTTTGGCCACATTTCAGGCTTTAAAGATAAAGATATAAAACTGTATTTTTTTGTGAAGAATCAACAACAAGTGGGACACAATCATGAAGTGGAACGACATTTATTGGATATTTCAAACTTTTTTAACAAATCAAAAACTGAAAAATTGGGCGTGCAAAATTATTCAGCCCCCTTAAGTTAATACTTTGTAGCGCCACCTTTTGCTGCGATTACAGCTGTAAGTCGCTTGGGATATGTCTCTATCAGTTTTGCACATCGAGAGACTGAAATGTTTTCCCATTCCTCCTTGCAAAACAGCTCGAGCTCAGTGAGGTTGGATGGAGAGCATTTGTGAACAGCAGTTTTCAGTTCTTTCCACAGATTCTCGATTGGATTCAGGTCTGGACTTTGACTTGGCCATTCTAACACCTGGATATGTTTATTTTTGAACCATTCCATTGTAGATTTTGCTTTATGTTTTGGATCATTGTCTTGTTGGAAGACAAATCTCCGTCCCAGTCTCAGGTCTTTTGCAGACTCCATCAGGTTTTCTTCCAGAATGGTCCTGTATTTGGCTCCATCCATCTTCCCATCAATTTTAACCATCTTCCCTGTCCCTGCTGAAGAAAAGCAGGCCCAAACCATGATGCTGCCACCACCATGTTTGACAGTGGGGATGGTGTGGTCAGGGTGATGTGCTGTGTTGCTTTTACACCAAACATAACATTTTGCATTGTTGCCAAAAAGTTCAATTTTGGTTTCATCTGACCAGAGCACCTTCTTCCACGTTTGGTGTGTCTCCCAGGTGGCTTGTGGCAAACTTTAAACGACACCTTTTATGGATATCTTTAAGAAATGGCTTTCTTCTTGCCACTCTTCCATAAAGGCCAGATTTGTGCAATATACGACTGTTTGTTGTCCTATGGACAGAGTCTCCCACCTCAGCTGTAGATCTCTGCAGTTCATCTAGAGTGATCATGGACCTCTTGGCTGCATCTCTGATCAGTCTTCTCCTTGTATGAGCTGAAAGTTCAGAGGGACGGCCAGGTCTTGGTAGATTTGCAGTGGTCTGATACTCCTTCCATTTCAATATTATCGCTTGCACAGTGCTCCTTGGGATGTTTAAAGCTTGGGAAATCTTTTTGTATCCAAATCCGACTTTAAAATTCTTCACAACATTATCTCGGACCTGCCTGGTGTGTTCCTTGTTCTTCATGATGCTCTCTGCGCTTTTAACGGACCTCTGAGACTATCACAGTGCAGGTGCATTTATACAGAGACTTGATTACACACAGGTGGATTGTATTTATCATCATTAGTCATTTAGGTCAACATTGGATCATTCAGAGATCCTCACTGAACTTCTGGAGAGAGTTTGCTGCACTGAAAGTAAAGGGGCTGAATAATTTTGCACGCCCAATTTTTCAGTTTTTGATTTGTTAAAAAAGTTTGAAATATCCAATAAATGTCGTTCCACTTCATGATTGTGTCCCACTTGTTGTTGATTCTTCACAAAAAAATACAGTTTTATATCTTTATGTTTGAAGCCTGAAATGTGGCAAAAGGTCGCAAAGTTCAAGGTGGCCAAATACTTTCGCAAGGCACTGTATTTGAAGTGATTTTTAATATTAATAATTCAACATGACACCTGAATGTATAAACTTGCCTGGTGACAGCTGAAAACATTTATCATGAAAAATAAGAGATTTCCACCCAACCTTTTTGTGAGATTATGATAACAACCATATGATTTCCATATCAAAAACAAATAAATGTATGTAAATTATACATATACTCATTTACCTCAAATATGGGTTGAGATGGAAATGACAAGGTGTGGTAGAAATTACATATATGTAAAAGACAAACATGAAAACAATATTTTATTGCAAACATTTTGAACAACAATCATTGTTAAACATTTCATTACTATAAGACAAAGATTCCAAAACACTGGAACTTGCACCTTTCAACATGAAAATAATGTGTTGTCCTTGACTAGACTTAGATGTTACAAATAGAAATTTAACACATACAATTGAAATTGGAAGTTTACATACACCTTAGCCAAATACATTTAAACTCAGTTTTTCACAATTCCTGACATTTAATCCTAGTAAAAAGTCCCTGTCTTAGGTCAGTTAGAATCACCACTTTATTTTAAGAATGTGAAATAATAGTAGAGAGAATTATTTATTTCAGCTTTTATTTCTTTCATCACATTCCCAATGGGTCAGAAGTTTACATACACTCAATTAGTACTTGGTAGCATTGCCTTTACATTGTTTAACCTGGGTCAAACGTTTCGGGTAGCCTTCCACAAGCTTCCTACAATAAGTTAGGTGAATTTTGGCCCATTCCTCCTGACAGAGCTGGTGTAACGGAGTCAGGTTTGTAGGCCTCCTTGCTCGCACACACTTTTTCAGTTCTGCCCACACATTTTCTATGGGATTGAGGTCAGGGCTGTGTGATGGCCACTCCAATACCTTGACTTTGTTTTCCAAGCCATTTTGCCACAACTTTGGAAGTATGCTTGGGGTCATTATCCATTTGGAAGACCCATTTGCGACCAAACTTTAACTTCCTGACTGATGTCCTGAGATGTTGCTTCAATATATCCACATAATTTTCCTACCTCATGATGCCATCTATTTTGTTAAGTGCACCAGTCCCTCCTGCAGCAAAGCATTCCCACAACATGATGCTGCCACCCCTGTGCTTCACAGTTGGAATGGTGCTCTTCGGCTTGCAAACATCCCCGTTTTTCGTCCAAAAATAACGATGGTCATTATGCCAAACAGTTCCCTTTTTGTTTCATCAGACCAGAGGACATTTCTCCAAAAAGTACGATCTTTGTCCCCATGTGCAGTTGCAAACCGTAGTCTGGCTTTTTTATGGAGGTTTTGGAGCAGTGGCTTCTTCCTTGTTGAGCGGCCTTTCAGGTTATGTCGATATAGGACTCATTTTACTGTGGATATAGATACTTTTGTACCTGTTTCCTCCAGCCTCTTCACAAGATCCTTTGCTGTTGTTCTGGGATTGATTTGCACATTTCGCACCAAAGTACATTCATCTCTCGGAGACAGAACGCGTCTCCTTCCTGAGCGGTATGGCGGCTGCGTGGTCCCATGGTGTTTATACTTGCGTACTATTGTTTGTACAGATGAATGTGGTACCTTCAGGCGTTTGGAAATGTCTCCCAATGATGAACCAGACTTGAGGTCTACAATTATTTTCTGAGGTCTTGGCTGATTTCCCCATGATGTCAAGCAAAAAGGCACTGAGTTTGAAGGTAGGCCTTGAGATACATTCACAGGTACACCTCCAATTGACTCAAATGATGTCAATTAGCATATCAGAAGCTTCTAAAGCCATGACATGGTTGAGGCCAACACAACTCAGGGTTTTCACAAAAGCACCACTCTCTGCGTGAACGTCTCGCACGTGTCGTGGAGAATTGTCTCAGAAATATAATACTCTTACAAGAACTTGTGAATTCAATATACACTTTAATACAAAGTAGCAAAACTGAGCCCTTCCATGGAAGGACCCTATCACAAACACAACAGAGCTGAGCCCCTCCATGGAAGGACCCTATCACAAACATAACAGGGCCGAGCCCCTCCATGGAAGGACCCCATCACAAACACAACAGGGCCGAGCCCCTCCATGGAAGGACACTA
This sequence comes from Oncorhynchus masou masou, assembly GCF_036934945.1. Taxonomy (NCBI): domain Eukaryota; kingdom Metazoa; phylum Chordata; class Actinopteri; order Salmoniformes; family Salmonidae; genus Oncorhynchus; species Oncorhynchus masou. The sequence goes on along the minus strand of NC_088217.1, from coordinate 81,405,184 downwards.
TACAAACACAACAGGGCTGAGCCCCTCCATGGAAGGACCCTATCACAAACACAACAGGGCCGAGCCCCTCCATGGAAGGACCCTATCACAAACACAACAGGGCTGAGCCCCTCCATGGAAGGACCCTATCACAAACATAACAGGGCCGAGCCCCTCCATGGAAGGACCCCATCACAAACACAACAGGGCCGAGCCCCTCCATGGAAGGACCCTATCACAAACACAACAGGGCTGAGCCCCTCCATGGAAGGACCCTATCACAAACATAACAGGGCTGAGCCCCTCCATGGAAGGACCCCATCACAAACACAACAGGGCCGAGCCCCTCCATGGAAGGACCCTAACACAAACACAACAGGGCTGAGCCCCTCCATGGAAGGACCCTATCACAAACACAACAGAGCTGAGCCCCTCCATGGAAGGACCCTATCACAAACACAACAGGGCCGAGCCCCTCCATGGAAGGACCCTATCACAAACACAACAAGGCTGAGCCCCTCCATGGAAGGACCCTATCACAAGCACAACAGAGCTGAGCCCCTCCATGGAAGGACCCCATCACAAACATAACAGGGCCGAGCCCCTCCATGGAAGGACCCTATCACAAACACAACAGGGCCGAGCCCCTCCATGGAAGGACCCTATCACAAACACAACAGGGCCGAGCCCCTCCATGGAAGGACCCTATCACAAACACAACAGGGCCTCCATGGAAGGACCCTATCACAAACACAACAGGGCCAAGCCCCTCCATGGAAGGACCCTATCACAAACACAACAGGGCTGAGCCCCTCCATGGAAGGACCCTATCACAAACATAACAGGGCCTCCATGGAAGGACCCTATCACAAACACAACAGGGCCAAGCCCCTCCATGGAAGGACCCTATCACAAACATAACAGGGCCTCCATGGAAGGACCCTATCACAAACACAACAGGGCCAAGCCCCTCCATGGAAGGACCCTATCACAAACACAACAGGGCTGAGCCCCTCCATGGAAGGACCCCCTCACAAACATAACAGGGCCGAGCCCCTCCATGGAAGGACCCTATCACAAACACAACAGGGCCGAGCCCCTCCATGGAAGGACCCCATCACAAACACAACAGGGCCGAGCCCCTCCATGGAAGGACCCCATCACAAACACAACAGGGCCGAGCCCCTCCATGGAAGGACCCTATCACAAACACAACAGGGCCGAGCCCCTCCATGGAAGGACCCCATCACAAACACAACAGGGCCGAGCCCCTCCATGGAAGGACCCTATCACAAACACAACAGGGCCGAGCCCCTCCATGGAAGGACCCTATCACAAACACAACAGGGCCGAGCCCCTCCATGGAAGGACCCCATCACAAACACAACAGGGCCGAGCCCCTCCATGGAAGGACCCCATCACAAACACAACAGGGCCGAGCCCCTCCATGGAAGGACCCTATCACAAACACAACAGGGCCGAGCCCCTCCATGGAAGGACCCCATCACAAACATAACAGGGCTGAGCCCCTCCATGGAAGGACCCTATCACAAACACAACAGGGCCGAGCCCCCCCATGGAAAGACCCTATCACAAACACAACCGGGCCGAGCCCCTCCATGGAAGGACCCCATCACAAACATAACAGGGCTGAGCCCCTCCATGGAAGAACCCTATCACAAACACAACAGGGCCGAGCCCCCCCATGGAAGGACCCTATCACAAACACAACAGGGCCGAGCCCCCCCATGGAAGGACCCTATCACAAACACAACAGGGCCGAGCCCCCCCATGGAAAGACCCTATCACAAACACAACAGGGCCGAGCCCCCCCATGGAAAGACCCTATCACAAACACAACAGGGCCGAGCCCCCCCATGGAAAGACCCTATCACAAACATAACAGGGCCGAGCCCCCATGGAAAGACCCTATCACAAACATAACAGGGCCGAGCCCCCCCATGGAAAGACCCTATCACAAACATAACAGGGCCGAGCCCCTCCATGGAAAGACCCTATCACAAACATAACAGGGCCGAGCCCCTCCATGGAAAGACCCTATCACAAACATAACAGGGCCGAGCCCCTCCATGGAGAGACTAAATTCTCATATTACAGAGTCCTGCCTTCATAGGATTCGGTCTTTGCATAACATAGAGTCCCCTCCCTCTATATGAAAATAGCTTCCCTTGACCTTTCTCCATTATTTTCGTCTCATCTCAGAGCTAGTTCACGCCCACTAACGCTCATATCTGCTTTTGGTTAGGTTATAACGATGGTAGAACCCTTTCCACATCCTAAAAATAATGTATGCATTGCATGCTTATATTTCACGTGTTAGTCATCAGTTATCTTGCTTCCATCCTTCTTCCTGTATCATTCTGACCATAGTTCATCCAGTTGTCATAAATTTACATATGGTCTTGGTTATTGTACTGTTTCAAAAATAGAGTATAGCCTGGGTGTCATCTTTTCTTAATGTGCATGTCCTTGCTACTTCAGCCTGGCAACTAGACCTATTTAATGCTCAGCTCTCTAATGGTTCGCTCCAACACACGATAACAGGGCAAACGTCCTGATCATACTCCCCCACACACCACTGGATAAACAGAGCTGTTTTCAGTGAAGCTAAAGTGAAATCAAAGACAACAGTAAAAATGTCGTCTCCCATGAATGACAACTTCAGTTGAAGTGTAAGACGTGTAGCATGACAGTTGGCAAGAGCACAAGCAAACAGATGTACCGTTTCTGCTGTACTGATAAAATAAAGTAGGCAGGCCTCTCCACAGTATTACTCCACACCAGTTTGACAGATCTACATAACATTCCACCAATCCCTCAGTGGTGCCAACTTGTAATGAGTGCAACTTGACTGAACTCTCTCAAATCTCCACCATTGTCATGTTCCCTAGCAACAGGTAAAATGTCATGTTTTTGTTATCGCAAGATAATGGGTTGTCAAAGGAGATGCAGCTACCCCTGGAAAAGAAAGTCATGGCTGACAATGATCTAAGGAAACAAGGTCTGGAGTTCTAAGGAACGTGATCTAGATGAAACGGCAAAAAAGAAAACAACTTTGGTTAATGTGAGATGAATTTGTCAAACAAGGACTGAAGTTGTAAAGAATTGTGACTAGGACATGGCAGGTATCGACAGGTAGCCTAGCGGTTAGAGAAGCCAGCAACCGAAGGGTTGCCAGTTCGAATCCCGGGTCTTAAGGGAAAAATCATGCAGGACGTTAGCTGGCAATGGGAGGATTGCAGGTATCAAATCCTAGATGCCATCGCCTGCTGTTGCGCCCTTGAACAGGGCACTTAACCCCCACAATTGCGCCGTAGTATGGCAGCCACCTTCTCCAACCTGTATGTGTACCTTTTTGTCTTTCGGAGGAGTTGGGATAAAGTGCAAGTCACATTTCCGTGGACAAATAAAGTAATGTTAATGTGAGATTAAGGACTGTGAAACCACAACACAGAAAATAAGGATTTTTATAAGACTGGTTTATTTTTCCAATGACAATGGTACAGACAACATGGCAGCATAGAGAGGAAGGAAGGAGAAAGAGAGGGGTTCTGAAGTCATGGACACCCCCAGGGAGGGAGGGAGCAAGGAGGGGTTCTGAAGTTATGGACACCCCCGGGGAGAGAGGGAGCAAGGAGGGGTTCTGAAGTTATGGACACCACCAGGGAGGGAGGGAGCAAGGAGGGGTTCTGAAGTTATGGACACCCCCAGGGAGAGAGGGAGCAAGGAGGGGTTCTGAAGTTATGGACACCACCAGGGAGGGAGGGAGCAAGGAAGGGTTCTGAAGTTATGGACACCACCAGGGAGGAAGGAAGGAGAAAGAGAGGGGTTCTGAAGTTATGGACACCACCAGGGAGGAAGGAAGGAGAAAGAGAGGGGTTCTGAAGTTATGGACACCACCAGGGAGGGAGGAAGGAGAAAGAGAGGGGTTCTGAAGTTATGGACACCCCCAGGGAGGGAGGAAGGAGAAAGAGAGGGGTTCTGAAGTTATGGACACCACCAGGGAGGAAGGAAGGAGAAAGAGAGGGGTTCTGAAGTTATGGACACCCCCAGGGAGGGAGGGAGCAAGGAGGGCTTCTGAAGTTATGGACACCCCCAGGGAGGGAGGGAACAAGGAGGGCTTCTGAAGTTATGGACACCCCCAGGGAGGGAGGGAGCAAGGAGGGGTTCTGAAGTTATGGACACCACCAGGGAGGGAGGGAGCAAGGTAAAGAGTACCAAATGGAGTAAAAGATATCGTATCAAAACATCATATTTTTTTAATATATATATATATATATTTATATAGGACTAATAATTATCTTTTAACTATGCAAAGCAAGGAATGCCCTTTTTATTTGTTTAAGCCTCGATTTCTACTAAGAGACAACTTTATTTAAAAAAGACAGGATGTACACGCGCTGGGCGGGGCTTTCGGGGCCTGTGAATCTGTCCAATGTGGAGTCGAGTCTCAGTGTGGCACGATTGGGCATGTCCAGGGGTCAGAGTGCGCGTGTGGACCAGCCTCAGCGGGAGAACGTCTTGCCCCTGAAAACAGACATAAAAAACAGTTAGCCAGAAATCAATTAAAACGTCTTGCCACACAGACACTTTATTGGCAGCTCGCCCTGAAGCCTTTTCTACAGAGGGCTTGGCATTACTGCTTCTAGGTTTTATTCCGTCAACGTTTGACAGGAAAACCCTCTTGCCACGAGGTCCAAGGTAGGCTCCTCGCTGGCGCTGACTAGGTGACAAACTTGTTGAAATGTTGCAGTTGAAAGATATAGTTGATAGCTGAAGGTACATACAGTGCCTTCATAAGGTATTTATACCCCTCAACTTGTTCCACATTTGTTGTGGTGCAGCCTGAATTCCAAATATAATTCCCCCCCTCGATCTACACACAATACCCCATAATGTCAAAGTGAAAACATGCTTATTTTACACATGTATTGAAAATGAAATACATGGGGCCTCCCGAGTTGCGCAGTGGTCTAAGGCACTTCATTGCAGTGTTTGAAGCGTCACTACAGACCCGGGTTCAATCCCAGGCTGTGTTACAACCAGCCGTGACTCGGAGTCCCAAAGGGTGGCACACAATTGGCCCAGTGTTGGGGAGGGTTTGGCCGGGGGAGCTTTACTTGGCTCATTGCGCTCTATAGCGACTCCTTGTGGCGGACCGGGCACCTGCAGGCTGACTGTCAGTTAACCTTTTGCGTGTAGGGGACAGTATTTTCGTTTTTGGCTAAAAAAACGTACCCATTTAAAACTGCCTATTTCTCAGCCCCAGAAACTAGAATATGCATATAATTGTCAGATTAGGATAGAAAACTCTAAAGATACTGTCTGTGAGTATAACAGAACTGATATTGCAGGCAAAAGCCTGAGGAAAATCCAATCAGGAAGTGCCTCTTATTTTGAAACCTCTCTGTTCCTATGCATGCCTGTCCTCCATTTAAAGGGATATCAACCAGATTCCTTTTTCTATGGCTTCAGTCTTTAGACAGTTTCAGGCTTTTATTTTGAAAGATGAGCGTGAAGGATCACATTGCGTAAGTGGATAGGTAGGGGCTCTGAGTGAGTTTTTGCACAACTGAGTAAAGCCGCCATCGTTCCTCCCGCTGTTCTTAAAAAACCTACACAGTCGGTTGATATATTATCGAATATATATTTTAAGAACATTGAACATTGATTATAAAAAAGTTTGACATGTTTCTGTGGACATTATGGATATTATTTGGAATATACATCTGCATGGTCGTGACCGCTCTTTCCTGTGGATTTCTGAACATAGCGCGACAAACAAACGTCGGTATTTTGGGTATAAAAATAACCTTTATGGAACAAAAGGAACATTTGCTGTGTAACTGGGAGTCTCGTGAGTGAAAACATCCGAAGATCAAAGGTAAACGATTCATTTGATTGCTTTTCTGATTTTCGTGACCAAGCTTCCTGATGCTAAGTGTACATGATGTTATGCTATCGATAAACTTACAAACACTTGGATTGCTTTCACTGTAAAGCATAATTTCAAAATCTGAGGCGACAGGTGGATTAATAAAAGGCTAAGCTGTGTTTTGCAATATTGCACTTGTGATTTCATGAATATTTTTTAGTAATATTATTTGACTGTTGCGCTATGCTATTTGCTGACAAAAATGATCCCGCTAATGGGATGGGTAGCACCAAGAAGTTAGTGTGTTTCCTCCAACACATTGATGCAGCTGGCTTCCGGGTTAAGCGGGCGGGTGGAAGCGTGGTTTGGCGGGTCATGTTTTGGAGGACGCATGACTCGACCTTCGCCTCTCCCGAGACCATTGGTGAGAAAAGGGGGGTAAAATAAAGAAAAAAACATATACAGTACCAGTCAAAAGTTGGGACACCTACTCATTCCAGTTTTTAAAAAAACAAAATTTTTCTAAAAAGGTACTATTTTCTACATTATGGAATAATAGTTTAGACATCAAAACTATGAAATAACATAGAATCATGTAGTAACCAAAAAAAAAAGTTTATATATATATATATCAAAATATATTTTATATTTGAGATTCTTCAAAGTAGCCACCATTTGGCCTTGACAGTCTTTGCACATTCTTGGCATTCTCTCAACCAGCTTCATGAGGTAGTCACCTGGAATGATTTTCAATAAACAGGTGTGCCTTGTTAAAAGTAAATTTGTGGAATTTCTTTCCTTCTTAACCCTCCTGCTCGAATTGGACTGTTTTACAAATTCTCTCTGAAAAATGTTGTTCATTTAACCTGATTCTCATAAGGTTCCATGACTTCGTCCATATAGGGCATCTGAACACACAAAATACTTGTTGACCCAGAGTTACCTTTGCTGCAGAGGATAAGTTCATTAGAGTTACCAGCCTAGGAGCATTGTGGGTGTTTAATTGAACTTTTGTACACCTATGGCGTTTCCCGGTCAAATTTGACCAGTCATTACACCATAGTACCCTCCAAGCTCGTCATCAAGCTCGAGACCCTGGGTCTCGACCCCGCCCTGTGCAACTGGGTACTAGACTTCCTGACGGGCCGCCCCCAGGTGGTGAGGGTAGGTAACAACATCTCCTCCCCGCTGATCCTCAACACTGGGGCCCCACAAGGGTGCGTTCTGAGCCCTGTCCTGTACTCCCTGTTCACCCACGACTGCGTGGCCACGCACGCCTCCAACTCAATCATCAAGTTTGCGGACGACACAACAGTGGTAGGCTTGATTACCAACAACGACGAGACGGCCTACAGGGAGGAGGTGAGGGCCCTCGGAGTGTGGTGTCAGGAAAATAACCTCACACTCAACGTCAACAAAACTAAGGAGATGATTGTGGACTTCAGGAAACAGCAGAGGGAACACCCCCCTATCCACATCGATGGAACAGTAGTGGAGAGAGTAGCAAGTTTTAAGTTCCTTGGCATACACATCACAGACAAACTGAATTGGTCCACTCACACAGACAGCATCGTGAAGAAGGCGCAGCAGCGCCTCTTCAACCTCAGGAGGCTGAAGAAATTTGGCTTGTCACCAAAAGCACTCAAACTTCTACAGATGCACAATCGAGAGCATCCTGGCGGGCTGTATCACCGCCTGGTACGGCAACTGCTCCGCCCTCATCCGTAAGGCTCTCCAGAGGGTAGTGAGGTCTGCACAATGCTTCCCCGGGGGCAAACTACCTGCCCTCCAGGACACCTACACCACCCGATGTCACAGGAAGGCCATAAAGATCATCAAGAACAACAACCACCCGAGCCACTGCCTGTTCACCCCGCTATCATCCAGAAGGCGAGGTCAGTACAGGTGCATCAAAGCTGGGACCGAGAGACTGAAAAACAGCTTCTATCTCAAGGCCATCAGACTGTTAAACAGCCACCACTAACATTGAGTGGCTGCTGCCAACACACTGACACTGACTCAACTCCAGCCACTTTAATAATGGGAAATGATGTAAATATATCACTAGCCACTTTAAACAATGCTACCTTATATAATGTTACTTACCCTACATTATTCATCTCATATGCATACGTATGTACTCTACTCTATATCATCGACTGCATCCTTATGTAATACATGCATCACTAGCCACTTTAACTATGCCACTTTGTTTACATACTCATCTCATATGTATATACTGTACTTGATACCATCTACTGTATCTTGCCTATGCTGCTCTGTACCATCACTCATTCATATATCCTTATGTACATATTCTTTATCCCCTTACACTGTGTATAAGACAGTAGTTTAGGAATTGTTAGTTAGATTACTTGTTGGTTATTACTGCATTGCCGGAACTAGAAGCACAAGCATTTCGCTACACTCGCATTAACATCTGCTAACCATGTGTATGTGACAAATAAAATTTGATTTGAAAAAAGAAATGAATGGGTGAGACTACAATTAGTGTATAAAATTGAGTTCAGGCACATGCCCATTCATCAGATGGACACACTTCCTATCCCAGAACCCCACATGCATGTATGTTTGAGCACACACACACACCTCACTCCCCTTCTTGGCTTCCATGGCAACCCCCACAGGAACCTTTCCCCAACAGATATCTTTCTCCCATGGGAACCACACTTGTTGGCATTCTCACAAACAATCGCAACATTGTTTCAATAATGTATAGAACTTCTCACAGCTCTGGTATATAAAGCTTTTGAGGCCTTGCTCACAATCCATTCTGTGGCAGCACAATGACCAAACGATATACTATGTGAGGTTCTTGATCATAGCTTTCATCATGACACTGGTGAGGAGAGTCCTTGTTAAAGTTTGACACAAAGTAGTCTGTGATAAATAGCACAATATGTTTCATCTGAATATTTGTTAGTCAAAATAATCCATACATTATGCTTTTTTTTAAACTCAAATGAGTTGTATGAGCTCAGGTCAATGAGGCCTTACAGGCCATAAATTGCAAATAGAAGTTCAAAACGTGTAATGTTCACAAGAACTTTAGTTGATAAAAAGATCCAACAACATCAGGTGATAATAAATGTATTATTATTGATTCATAATCCACTATAAATGGGGACGGTTGTTTTGGACTGGGAAAACAGAATTAATTAACATGAAATGAACACAACAGGAGGGTTAAGGCCCTTGAGCCAATCAGTTGTGTTGTGACAAGGTAGGGGGATATACAGAAGATAGACCTATTATGGCAAGAACAGTTCACATAAGCAAAGAGAAATGACAGTCCATCACTACTTTAAGACATGAAGGTCAGTCAATGCGGAACATTACAAGAACTTTGAACGTTTATTCAAGTGCAGCCGAAAAAAAACATCAAGCACTATGATGATACTGGCTCATGAGGACCGCCACAGGAAAGGAAGACCCAGAGTTCTCTGCTGCAGAGGATAAATTCATTACAGTTACCCGCCTCAGATTGCAACCCAAATAAATGCTACAGAGTTCAAGTAACAGACATCAACTGTTCAGAGGCGACTGAGTGAACATGGTTGAATTGTTGCAAAGAACCCACTACTAAAGGACACCAATAAGAAGAGACTTGCTTGGGCCAAGAAACACAAGCAACGGAAATCTGTCCAAATGTGAGTTTCTTTTTTCCAACCACCGCGTCTTTGTGAGACGCAGAGTAGGTGAATGGATGATCGCCGCAATGACTGACCTTCATGTCTTATAGTAATGAACTGTCATTTCTCTTTGCTTATATGAGCTGTTGTATTGCCCCAAACATAACACTTTTTTTGTATTCAGGACAAAAATGGAATTGCTTTGCCACATTTAAGCATTACTTTAGTGCCTTGTTACAAACAGGATGCATGTTTTAGAATATTCTTATTCTGTACAGGCTTCTTTCTTTTCACTCTGTCATTTAGGTTAGTATTGTGGAGTAACGACAATGTTTTGATCCATCCTCACTTTACTCCCATCACAGCCATTAAACTCTGTTTTAAAGGCACCATTGGACTCACTGTCATATCCCTGAGCAGTTTCCTTCCTCTCTGGCAACTGAGTTAGGAAGAACAGCTGTATCTTTGTAGTGACTGGGTGTATTGATACGCCATCCAAAGTGTAATTAATAACTTCACCATGCTCAAAGGGATATTCAATGTCTGCTCTGTACATTTAAAGCCATCTACCAATAGGTGTCCTTTGCAAGGCATTGGAAAACCTCCCTGGTCTTTGTGGGTGAACCTACGACTGAGGGACCTTACAGAATTAATTGTATGTGGGAAGTACAGAGATTAGGTAGTTATTTTAAAAAATCATGGACTAAGCACATTTCTACTCATGAACTTTTAGGCTTGCCATAACAAAGGGGTTGAATCCTTATTGACTCATGACATTTCAGCTTTTCATTTTTTATTGTAAAATAATAATTAAAAACATAATTCCACTTTGACATTATTGGGTATTGTGTGTAGGCCAGTGACATTTAAAAATATATATATTTTTGCAATTTAATCCATTTTAAATTCAGGCTGTAACAGAAGATAGGGGCGGCAGGGTAGCCTAGTGGTTAGAGCGTTGGACTAGTAACCGGAAGGTTGCAAGTTCAAAACCCCGAGCTGACAGGGTACAAATCTGTCGTTCTGCTCCTGACCAGGCAGTTTATTTATTTTTTATTTCACCTTTATTTAACCAGGTAGGCTAGTTGAGAACAAGTTCTCATTTACAACTGCGACCTGGCCAAGATAAAGCATAGCAGTGTGAACAGACAACACAGAGTTACACATGGAGTAAACAAGTCAATAACACAGTAGAAAAAAAAGTCTATATACATTGTGTGCAAAAGGCATGAGGAGGTAGGCAAATAATTACAATTTTGCAGATTAACACTGGAGTGATAAATGATCAGATGGTCATGTACAGGTAGAGATATTGGTGTGCAAAAGAGCAGAAAAGTAAATAAAAACAGTATGGGGATGGGGTAGGTAAATTGGGTGGCTATTTACCGATAGACTATGTACAGCTGCAGCAATCGGTTAGCTGCTCAGATAGAAGATGTTTGAAGTTGGTGAGGGAGATAAATGTCTCCAACTTCAGCGATTTTTGCAATTCGTTCCAGTCACAGGCAGCAGAGAACTGGAACGAAAGGCGGCCAAATGAGGTGTTGGCTTTAGGGATGATCAGTGAGATACACCTGCTGGAGCGCGTGCTACGGGTGGGTGTTGCCATCGTGACCAGTGAACTGAGATAAGGCAGAGCTTTACCTAGCATGGACTTGTAGATGACCTGGAACCAGAGGGTCTGGCGACGAATTAGTAGCGAGCCCCAGCCGACTAGAGCATACAGGTCGCAGTGGTGGGTGGTATAAGGTGCTTTAGTGACAAAACGGATGGCACTGTGATAAACTGCATCCAGTTTGCTGAGTAGAGTGTTGGAAGCTATTTTGTAGATGACGTTGCCGAAGTCGAGGATCGGTAGGATAGTCAGTTTTACTAGGGTAAGTTTGGCGGCGTGAGTGAAGGAGGCTTTGTTGCGGAACAGAAAGCCAACTCTTGATTTGATTTTCTATTGGAGATGTTTGATATGAGTCTGGAAGGAGAGTTTACAGTCTAGCCAGACACCTAGGTACTTATAGATGTCCACATATTCAAGGTCGGAACCATCCAGGGTGGTGATACTAGTCAGGCGTGCGGGTGCAGGCAGCGAACCGTTGAAAAGCATGCATTTGGTTTTACTAGCGTTTAAGAGCAGTTGGAGGCCACGGAAGGAGTGTTGTATGGCATTTAAGCTCGTTTGGAGGTTAGATAGCACAGTGTCCAAGGACGGGCTGGAAGTATATAGAATGGTGTCGTCTGCGTAGAGGTGGATCAGGGAATCGCCCACAGCAAGAGCAACATCATTGATATATACAGAGAAAAGAGTCGGCCCAAGAATTGAACCCTGTGGCACCCCCATAGAGACTGCCAGAGGACCGGACAACATGCTCTCCGATTTGACACACTGAACTCTGTCTGCAAAGTAGTTTGTGAACCAGGCAAGGCAGTCATCAGAAAAACCGAGGCTACTGAGTCTGCCAATAAGAATATGGTGATTGACAGAGTCGAAAGCCTTGGCAAGGGCGATGAAGACGGCTGCACAGTACTGTCTTTTATCGATGGCCGTTATGATATCGTTTAGTACCTTGAGCGTGGCTGAGTTAACCCACTGTTCCTAGGCCGTCATTGAAAATAAGAATTTGTTCTTAACTGACTTGCCTGGTTAAATAAAAGGTTAAAAAAAATAATATAAAGAAAGGTGGAAAAAGTGAAGGGAATACTTTCAGAAGGCACTATAGATTAGGGCCGACAATAGTCGACTGGTCAATTGTTTGGTTGATAGTATTGAAATACAGGCCTAAGTAAGTTACGGTATTAAGACTAAACAGGATGGGCTGTTAGTCGACCTTGATTTCTTTAGTCGAGCAGTAGTAAAACATTATTTTAAATCATGGTGTACAAGACACCCGTCTGATTGGTGCCTGTCTGGGTGGACTGATCCATTGTGGAGGCCTTGGGGATGGCACAGTCCAGGACGTGCTACTGGAATTGTATATGGTTACATTATGTAAGAACGGTGCAACAGAAAATAAAAAGATCATTTTATAACAAATGTGCTTTCTCCCGTGTTGGATAGTGGTCATGGTTGTGAAACACAGTGTGCTGTATCTACAGAAATATGACAATAAGACAGAAATAAAATAAATACTTATGTTGCCTGTGAGTGTAAAAACCGACTGACACCGTGAGCACCAAGCCTCACATAACAATTTCACAAATTCAGCTGTTTTTAATCTTTGCTATGCTGAAATAAAGGCTATACACTTTTCATTTACACCAGCCTCTAGTATTACTTAGGGTTGTTTACACGGTTACAAATTGCCTGAAATTATATTTCCAATAACCCTCCTTTCTCTTATTGTTATTATAATAATTTATGTCTATCATTAGTAGGCTTAGGATAGCAGCCTTGTATAACCACCATCAGACCTGTAGGCCTAAGAGCTTATCCTGTTTAGTCTTAATACCGTAACTTGCCTGTATTTCAATACTTGAATAGGCTACTGTATCAATCATTTATTCTTTCATGTCATGACACAGCAAACCATTCCATTTCGGAAATTGCATTCACGAATACAACTGTTTAGTCCTTGCTGCAATAAAGACTTTACAAAAAAAAAGTTGGCACACAGATCTAATATGGACGCAGAGCTTCCTAACCACCATCCAATAGGTCCCCTCTCCAACCCTGTTCCCGGAGAACTACCATCCTATAGGTCCTCACTCCAACCCTGTTCCCGGAGAACTACCATCCTATAGGTCCTCACTCCAACCCTGTTCCCGGAGAACTACCATCCTATAGGTCCTCTCTCCAACCCTGTTCCCGGAGAACTAGCATCCTAAAGGTCCTCTCTCCAACCCTGTTCCCGGAGAACTAGCATCCTAAAGGTCCTCTCTCCAACCCTGTTCCCGGAGAAATACCATCCTATAGGTCCTCACTCCAACCCTGTTCCCGGAGAACTAGCATCCTATAGGTCCTCACTCCAACCCTGTTCCCGGAGAACTAGCATCCTATAGGTCCTCACTCCAACCCTGTTCCCGGAGAACTAGCATCCTATAGGTCCTCACTCCAACCCTGTTCCCGGAGAACTAGCATCCTATAGGTCCTCACTCCAACCCTGTTCCCGGAGAACTAGCATCCTATAGGTCCTCACTCCAACCCTGTTCCCGGAGAACTAGCATCCTATAGGTCCTCACTCCAACCCTGTTCCCGGAGAACTAGCATCCTATAGGTCCTCACTCCAACCCTGTTCCCGGAGAACTAGCATCCTATAGGTCCTCACTCCAACCCTGTTCCCGGAGAACTAGCATCCTATAGGTCCTCACTCCAACCCTGTTCCCGGAGAACTAGCATCCTATAGGTCCTCACTCCAACCCTGTTCCCGGAGAACTAGCATCCTATAGGTCCTCACTCCAACCCTGTTCCCGGAGAACTAGCATCCTATAGGTCCTCACTCCAACCCTGTTCCCGGAGAACTAGCATCCTATAGGTCCTCACTCCAACCCTGTTCCCGGAGAACTAGCATCCTATAGGTCCTCACTCCAACCCTGTTCCCGGAGAACTAGCATCCTATAGGTCCTCACTCCAACCCTGTTCCCGGAGAACTAGCATCCTATAGGTCCTCACTCCAACCCTGTTCCCGGAGAACTAGCATCCTATAGGTCCTCACTCCAACCCTGTTCCCGGAGAACTAGCATCCTATAGGTCCCCACTCCAACCCTGTTCCCGGAGAACTAGCATCCTATAGGTCCTCACTCCAACCCTGTTCCCGGAGAACTAGCATCCTATAGGTCCTCACTCCAACCCTGTTCCCGGAGAACTAGCATCCTATAGGTCCTCACTCCAACCCTGTTCCCGGAGAACTAGCATCCTATAGGTCCTCACTCCAACCCTGTTCCCGGAGAACTAGCATCCTATAGGTCCTCACTCCAACCCTGTTCCCCGGAGAACTAGCATCCTATAGGTCCTCACTCCAACCCTGTTCCCGGAGAACTAGCATCCTATAGGTCCTCACTCCAACCCTGTTCCCGGAGAACTAGCATCCTATAGGTCCTCACTCCAACCCTGTTCCCGGAGAACTAGCATCCTATAGGTCCTCACTCCAACCCTGTTCCCGGAGAACTAGCATCCTATAGGTCCTCACTCCAACCCTGTTCCCGGAGAACTAGCATCCTATAGGTCCTCACTCCAACCCTGTTCCCGGAGAACTAGCATCCTATAGGTCCTCACTCCAACCCTGTTCCCGGAGAACTACCATCCTATAGGTCCTCTCTCCAACCCTGTTCCCGGAGAACTACCATCCTATAGGTCCTCTCTCCAACCCTGTTCCCGGAGAACTACCATCCTATAGGTCCTCTCTCCAACCCTGTTCCCGGAGAACTACCATCCCAGCGCTCCATAACATTTCTTGATCTCCAGTATTTACTACAACTAGTCAAATTTATTCCAGACATCTGACTTCCCTTTTATCTCCTGCACAACCAGTAAACATTCCCATTTCCAGTTTGTCACATCCTCGGCATCCATTTTGCTGTCAAGTGTGTTATGGTGTTCAGAGTTTGTTAGAACCAATTTATTGATGTGGTTATGATATGCTATAGGTCAGGCCCTATTGGTCACGTGCATGCAAAGCATACATGTGTCACGTAAAGAGAGCAAGGGTTGAGGGAATAAGCAATATACACAGTGTTGATGTGTGGTGGTTGCTGCAGTAGAGAGGATAGAGAGAGAGAGACAAAGGGTGTTCGTCAGTTGCTCAATGTTTTTTGTTTTTTTAACAGAGCAAGTCTGAACCAGGCCCGGCACAATCAAATCAATTGCGGTCGGACTCCCTCTAGTCATTTGTGTCTTAATTATTTAATCAAACAGTTTGCGTAAAGCATTAGACAAGCTCAATATATATAGTTGATTTGATTAAGACATTTGATGAGTCTATATGGAAAAATACACGTTTAAAAATGTTGACCAATAGATTGGTCAAAAGAACAGACAACTCTTGGTCAACACACAAAAAGGTCAGCACATATGGCCTCCATGCAGGAGTAAAAAATACAGATACCACACCTTCCAACTAAATGTTGACCCAACTATGTCAACTACCGCTGACTAAATCCCAGATTGTGAAACAAGAGTACACCCCTGCTTCCTTCCACCCAAAGCGGAGCTCCCTGAGGAACAGTGGCATAGAATTCCCCGGAGTCACAGTTAAATATTCACATTTAGACAAGGCCTCTTCTGTTTCAGACAGAGAGGGGGAGTGCTGGTCAGATCCACAGATCCCACACAGCAATAGGGACCAAACTGAGTGTGTGAGTGAAGGGAGCTTGTAAAAATTCCACCTGAGCCCACTTCAAAAACAGCACTGCTCGTGTCAAAGCAGTTCTAGTAGTACACACACAATGAACACAACTGTTGAAACAAGACAGCCCTCACAAACACCGTAGCCTACAGACAAGAACATTACTGGAGGGTTCTAAGGAATCTGTAGAAGCTATTATTTTATCAGCTTCTAAGGAATCTCTACAATCCATTATCAGTTGTGGTTTGGGTGAAGGCTGCAACTTGGTACCAGAGACATAGAGAGAGTACACACTTCCACCCTGGCTCTCTCTCTTCATCTGACTGCTGTTCACCACACAGGCGCTGCTGAGTGTGTTCGGTGTTGGTATTTAATTAAGAAAGGAATGTCGAGGTGGGCGAGGGACGTGAAAACATTTCACACAAACTAAAATAATGCATTATCAGGGACAATAAGATCTGGGGACATGGTGAAAGTAGCCAGTGTGCTTCAATAAATGATAACAGATTAACTGATCTCTGAGAACAGGCTACACTCACAGGCACACACAGCAGGGTGAACTTCCCATATGACTTGTTTTTAAGGACAGAAGTGTCCTACAGGCAGTGCTGCTCGAGTCAACGTTAGGTCACCCACATCCCAGTGAACCCAATGGCTGGCAGTGGAATAAGTCAGACCTGGGTCCAATTAGTATGTTAATTTTTTCAAATACTTTGAGCGTTTTGTTCGAGCATTGGCTGGAGTGCCAGGTGGGCGGGGCATGCACTTTTGGGACTATTCCATTTGTTCCAGACAAGCTCAATTAAGCACAGTCCAGGTATGGGACCATATTCTAAAAGCATCCGAGAGCAGGTGTGCCGATCTAGGATCCCCTCCCACATAAACATGTAATACCATTCATAGTGAGCTAAAAGGCTAAACTGATCCTAGATCAGCACTCCAACGCTGGAGTGCAGAGCAGCAGTAACTTACGACATGGTCTTCATCTCCTTCTTCTCAGCGTCGGGTCGAGCCCTGTTCAACACCTTGAGGAAGTCAGAAGTCTTAGCCCTCATACGTGTGTGGATGTAGGCCTGGAAGGGGGGGGGGGGGTGGACGACACAGGGACATACCTTAATACACACCTACTGAACCAACAGCTCACTGACATGCACACTAATTGACCTCAACTCATACCGTGCAGGAATCTGAAAAGCACATATTTACACGCCCGTAACTGTTTACGATGGAAAGCCCATCAGATACCTTTATGATCACAGACTGCAGGGTTTTACCATGCTAGTGCCCGTAAAGTTATTCCCTCAACCGTTGCTTCATCTATGTCCAGAAAACTGGTCCTTTACTACCATGTAAAGGTATGGTAGGGCCCTAGTAAGGGCAATAGTTAGTGCTCATCAAGGAGCACTATATTGGGTAGTGCAGGTATAGTAGTGTCCTAGTTAGGGCAGTGCAGAAGTTGGGACTAATAGGGTCCTAGTTAGTATACTAGTTAGGGAAGTCACCTTGGAGCACTTTATGTGGTAGTGCAGGTAGTCCCTGAAGGTGTGGATGAGGTTGATGGTGTTGTCTCTGGCGTTGGCGTTGGTGTGACGTGGGAACAGGACTGAGAGGACAGGATAAATAACACACATTACCACACAGACATTGGAATTAGGCTGATGACTGACCTGATATTCAAGCTAATGTTTGTGTATGATCATCCACTGACTACTTTCTATCATGTCACTAGCGTTGGAAAACAACTAATTAATTGCATGTCTAGTTTAAGTTAAAATATATATATATTTAACAGTCACAATTCAGCTCTAGGCACCTTCTTGTACAGTAAACCCATGTAACCACAGGAAGGCCCAACATCCCATTTGGAAGATTCCAGGAATCAGAATAGAATAAGCAGAAAATGCAGAATCCTCCAACCAGGATTTCTGGAAAACCTGGGAATGGTTGGTACAGACCGAAGGTGATGTAGCCGATGTTGTCTCCAACGGCGGCGTCAGTGTCCTTCAGCTCCAGGGGCGGCTCCCGGTGGCTGAATAGAACCTGGGGGGCAGTGTGACTGGCTCGCCGACCCTCCTTAAACTCCTACACACAGAGACCGAGAGCGCAACACAGACAGACAGTGAGACACATACAGAGTGTGACACAGACTAAGGTTGTCCATGACAAATACCTAATAGTGTAGAAAGTAAATAAGGTATTTCATAAATCATTTGCACAGACATGGAGGTGATGGGGTTTCTGCATTACTGTAGTGAACTACCTTTAGGCAACAGTGCAAAGATACTTTGGCAACCTTTCTCCTTTCCACAACCATATGGACAACTACATACTGTATTGTAATTACATCACTTTGTACCGTACATAGTAGAGGTCGACGGATTATGATTTTTCAATGGCGATACCGATTATTGGAGGATCAAAAAAGCCGATACCGATTAATCGGCTCATTTTTTTTACATGTATTTGTAATAATGACAATTATAACAATACTGAATGAACATTTATTTTAACTTAATACATCAATAAAATCAATTTAGCCTCAAGTAAATAATGAAACATGTTCAATTTGGTTTAAATAATGCAAAAACAAAGTGTTGGAGAAGGAAGTAAAAGTGCAATATGTGCCATGTAAGAAAGCTAACGTTTAAGTTCCTTGCTCAGAACATGAGAACATATGAAAGCTGGTGGTTCCTTTTAACATGAGTCTTCAATATTCCCAGGTAAGAAGTTAAGTTTGAGTTATTATAGGAATTATAGGACTATTTCCCCCTATACCATTTGTATTTCATTAACCTTTGACTATTGGATGTTCTAAAAGGCACATTAGAATTGCCAGTGTAACAGTATAGCTTCCGTCCCTCTACTCGCTCCTCCCTGGGCTCGAACCAGCAACACAACGACAATTAGAGCGTGTTAACTAGCTAGCCATTTCACTTACACAAGCCTCATCTCGGGAGTTGATAGGCTTGAAGTCAAAAACAGCGCAATGCTTGACGCACAACGAAGAGCTGCTGTCAAAACACACGAAAGTGCAGTTTGAATGAATGTTTACGCGCCTGCTTCTGCCTACCACCACTCAGTCAGATACTTGTATGCTCAGTCAGATATGCAACACAGGTTACGCTAGATAATATCTAGTAATATCATCAACCATGTGTAGTTAACTAGTGATTATGATTGATTGTTTTTTATAAAGAAGTTTAATGCTGTAAGGTTGCAAAATTAGATCCCCTGAGCTGACAAGATGAAAATCTGTTGTTCTGCCTCTGAACAAGGCAGTTAACCCACCGTTCCTAGGCCATCATTGAAAATGTGTGGATCGAGCACTCAACAAGACGAGCAGTCATTTGAAAGAGTAACAACATTTCAGCGAGACAACTCAATGGCCAAATCCATTAACGCCAAGATAATGGAATTCGTTGTCCTTGACAACCATTCTCTGTCGTAGGTGATGCTTTCGCCGACTGGTCGAGCACCGATACACACTACTAAGTGTGCTATTTTTCAGATGTTGCCCTACAGGAGTTACACAGTAATCGCGTCACTGCTATTAGCTTCACGACTGACATTTGGACCAGCGATATCAGCATATTGAGTCTGACAGCACAGTGGGTCGACGAGGATTTCAGCATGAGGAAGGTCATATTTCATGCTCATGAATGTGCTGGTTGTCATACTGCTGCTGCCATTTCAATGGCATTGAGAACATGTTTGAAACATGGAAACATGAACACACTAGCTAGCTCCATTCAAAACAACTGACTGGAGAAATAAGCTGATCAACTGCAGCCGTGAAACCCTCTGTCACGGCATTGAAACGCCTGCTCAACAAAACTGCCGACACAGGCTGTGAACAAGCGAGTCGTGGCATTCTCTCTTTACTGTGTCGCCACCATGCTCGATGCCATGTACAAGGATCACTACTTCCATGCAGACAAGAGACAGGGTTTATGTGAAATGTTACACAGCTGGACAAGATAGAGACAGTGACAGTGCGCACCGAGGAAGAGAGGCCACAGACAGAGCTGAAACTTCACTGCTTGACATGTATTATGAAATCATGGTTGAGAATGAAACGACTGAACAAATGAACAACGAAACAGCACAGCAAGTAAGTGAAATAAATTAGTTTTGATTATGTTTTACTGGTAATGGGGACATAAGTACAAATCGTTATTTACAATGACGGCCTATACCGGATAACGCTGGGCCAATTGTGCACCGCCCTATGGGACTCCCAATCACGGCCAGATGTGATACAGCCTGGATTCGAACCAGGTACTGTAGTGACGCCTCCTGAACTGAGATGCATTGCCTTAAAAACACACATGGATGCAGCATTCTAACTAATTAATTAACTGTACTAGAATGCTTAAAAGGCCACTAAAATGTTAAATATCGGTATTGGTTTTTTTTGGCAAGGAAAATATAGGATATCAGCCAAAAATGTCATATTGGTGCATCACTACTTGAGAGAGAAATATTGTTTCACCTGCATGAACACTTTCCCAAGGATGACATCATCGTCGTCTTTGAACACAGTGCTGAACACCACCGTCACTCTGTCCTTCTTGGCCTCCAGATACCTGAGGACAAACACAGAAACATGTCAACAACCAGTAGTCAACTTGGTGACATGGAATACTGGCAGTAAAAAAAGGTTTCTTGGATTTAAAAATATATACAGTACCAGTCAAAGGTTTAGACACCTACTCATTTAAAGGTTTTTCTTCTCTTTTTACTATTTTCTACATTATAGAATAATAGTGAAGACATCAAAAATATTACATAACACATATGGAATCATGAAGCAAAAAAATCAAAATATATTTATATTTGAGATTCTTCAAAGTAGCCACCTTTTGCTTTGAGGACAGCTTTGCACACTCTTGGCATTCTCTCAACCAGCTTCATGAGGTAGTCACCTGGAATGCATTTCAATTAACAGGTGTACCTTGTTAAAAGTTCATTTGTGGAATTTCTTTCCTTCTTAATGCTTTTGAGCCAATCAGTTATGTTGTCACATGGTACGGGTGGTATACAGAAGATAGCCCTATTTGGTAAAAGACCAGGCCCATATTATGGCGAGAATAGCTCAAATAAGCAAAGAGAAATGACAGTCCATCATTACTTCAAGACATGAAGGTCAGTCAACACGGACATTTAAACTTTGGAAGTTTCTTCAAGTGCAGTCGCAAAAACTATCAAGAGCTATGATGAAACTGGCTCTCACGAGAACCGCCACAGGACAGGAAGACCCAGAGTTACCTCTGCTGTAGAGGATAAGTTCATTAGAGTTACCAGCCTCAGATTGCAGCCAAAATAAATGCTTCAGCGTTCAAGTAACAGACATTTCAACATCAACTGTTTAGAGGAGACTGTGTGAATCAGGCCTTCATGGTCGAATTGCTGCAAAGAAACCAACTAAAGGACACCAATAAGAAGAGACTTGCTTGGGCCAAGAAACACGAGCAATAGACTGACCTTCATGTCTTAAAGTAATGATGGACTGTCATTTCTCTTTGCTTATTTGAGCTGTTCTTGCCAAATATGGCCATCTTTTGTATACCCCCCCCCACTCACTACCTTGTCACAACACAACTGATTGGCTCAAATGCATTATGGAATGAAATTTCGCAAATTAACTTAAATAGGCACACCTGTTAATTGAAATGCATTCCAGGTGACTACCTCATGAAGCTGGTTGAGAAAATGCCAAGAGTGTGCATAGCTGTCATCAAGGCATAGGGTGGCTATTTGAAGAATCTCAAATATAACATTTGTTTAATACCTTTTTGGTTACTACACGATTCCATAGGTGCTTTTCATAGTTTTGATGTCTCCACTATTATTCTGCAATGTAGAATATAGTACAAATAAAAACCCTTGATTGAGTAGGTGTTTCTAAAACTTGACCGGTATGTTTTATGTGTTACTCAGTGTTTTCATGGGCTATAGCAGTAAAGGCAAAATTATATATTTCAACAAGTAATTGTTTTGATACCCTACAGGGGTCCTAAAATTCCAAATCAAATAGCTAAATGATCTATGTCATGACCACCTTAAAACAATTCCATGTTTTAGTAGAACCCCCCCACCCAAAGCCTCAGACTTTTTTAGTAGTCAACAACAAATAGCATCCTTGTTTTGTCTATGGTTACTTCTATACATTTTCACCCAGGCAGTGCAGCGGCCACCTACATGGACTCGTCGTCTCTGTAGTGGACCACGGCCCTCGTCTCTCCCTCCTTGCCCTCCTCCTGGAACTTGAAGTACTTCTCAAACACCGAAGCGAAGCAGTTCCTCTTCAGCATGCCCGCCTGGTGGATCACTTCCTCCTTGTTGGCCGGGACCGCATCCAGGTCAAAGAGCAGGGACACGTTGTAGCCTAGGAGACAGCCAATTACAGACAAGATCAGCTATTGTTCGATAGAATTATTAAAACGCTAGAAAACTTCTTAGTAGGAGGTTTACTAACTATGACATGGTGTCAATCTCTGAGGGGAATGGGGGTCAAAACCAGCCTATAGCAAATGACAATAAATACTAATAAAACCCCAATTCTGCATAGACTTTCCAACAAAGTAAACTAAGCAACAAAAAAAAAACAACGTTTTGGCCTAAATGCAAAGTGTTAGACCTGGTGCCAACCAAAGACAGCGTATCTATAGTTTCAATCATGGAGGAGGATATGGGTGCATGATGTTATTTTAATTGAATGTGTCTAAACTTCAGGCTGTGGAAAAAACTAAAGCAGGAAAACAAGAAGCAGTTTCTTATTTACACAGTGATTTACAGTCCCAGCTAGGTGGTGGGACAACCACATATGCTGTATCTCAGTCCCAGCTAGGTGGTGGGACAACCACATATGCTGTATCTCAGTCCCAGCTAGGTGGTGGGACAACCACATATGCTGTATCTCAGTCCCAGCTAGGTGGTGGGACAACCACATATGCTGTATCTCAGTCCCAGCTAGGTGGTGGGACAACCACATATGCTGTATCTCAGTCCCAGCTAGGTGGTGGGACAACCACATATGCTGTATCTCAGTCCCAGCTAGGTGGTGGGACAACCACATATGCTGTATCTCAGTCCCAGCTAGGTGGTGGGACAACCACATATGCTGTATCTCAGTCCCAGCTAGGTGGTGGGACAACCACATATGCTGTATCTCAGTCCCAGCTAGGTGGTGGGACAACCACATATGCTGTATCTCAGTAATAGTTAGCTACATTATTCAGGAAAAATGTACTATCAGCGAAGTCAGTGGTAGTAATACAAGTGTGGGTGTTGGACCTCCGTAAGGGATAGGCTATATGACGCGCTGTCGATAATTCTCTGAGTAGTTGGAGTCATTAACATGGTGACAGTGGAAACTTACATAGGGAGAGTGGACCGTAGTTACATAATACTTACACGCCTCGGGTGAAACCAGGAAGTTCCCATAGACCCGCTTCAGCAGCTGAAAGGAGGGAGGGATTTGGTGTGTTATTATGGACAGTAACAGATAAATGCCCCGACGGAGTCCGACACCAGCTATGCAACATCAGAGAGCCAGAGTGGACTGGTAGAGGTGGATGTCTCAGTGTAGATAATGGTAAGAGGAGATCATAATCCGTCCCCTAAAACAACCCGTCAATGTGGAATCACTGGAACGCAGCCCGAGTTCTGAACAAAAAAGGCAATAATATGCAAATCCAGCGTACACATGTCAAAACAGAGATTACACAACTTCTATTATAAGAAGATGTACTGCAACTCAGTTTCCTCTACAGTAAAACTGCAAGAGTGCACCATTGTGACATGTATTGTGTAAATCTATTATGTAACACGTAAAGCGGAACATTTCTACACGAAAATGTGTTTTGTGGGTTAGTGAAGAAAGGTGACAAGGTGTACCAAATTTACATTGAGTGACTGAAAAGGACAAGGCTTGATTACTTGAACATGTTCTCATAAGGCCACTGTTTTTGCAGTAGTTAAACTAGCTTTCTATACCACTACAATGAAGAACGGAGCTGGAAGTAGGACACAAGGCAATGAAGGTAGACATTCATTTTCTATGGTCAGGTGACAGGACTGGGACATGATTTGGTCCTTTAAAAACACGCCACTGTGCAGCAAGTGATATAGGTGTTCCTTTCCACAGCTCTTTCCCTCCATGATCTTCAAGTGCTTGACAGGTAAAAGCAATACTGTTAAAACCTATCCAGTCCTTTGATTCAGTAGTGCTCACAGAGTGTAAGAAAACAAGGACTGGTAGACTACAGGAAAGCAGTCATGGTGTTCATTAGGCAACATTTAGCTGTCTCAGTCAGCACTTCCTCCTTATAGGGTGAGTCAGAAAGCACTTCCTGTTTCTATAAGAAACCACTGCTGCTGCTTTCTTCTATACATGGTGAGGATGTACAAAGCCCTGACATCCTGTTTTACAGACATTCTCCTTTTCAACAACATCTACTCTGACACATTTTAAACCACAATTGAAGCTATGAGTGCCATGGGTTAGTTTACAAGCATCACATTTTTGTAATTTAGCAGACGCTCTTATACAGAGCAACTTACAGTAGTGAATGTATACATTTTCATCCTTATATATAACTCGTTTCAGGAAACTAGCTGTATGTCGCACGTCACTACTTCACAAGACCGCCATTTGAACATAAAAAAATAATGTATTTTTAGCAAGAAATGCATTCTGGAAGAATGCCTTAATAACAAACTTGTATGCCATATATAAAAACAAATAAAGTTGTTAAATTACGAGCCTTGTTGGTTTAGTCATGGAAAGATACAGCATCCTTCCTGCTAGCAATGATTGGCTGAGAAAAGGAGTGGGCTGGACATGCTGCGAGACGAGTTCGGATTGGTCTGGCATTTGATTGCAAATATGCAGAGGGAGTCCAAAAGTTAAATCTTTGGTTATTTAGTACATAGCCTCACATGTGAATCATTAAAGAGATGGGTGGGGCTAAAGCTTAAAAGGGTGTGAACGATGCTGAATGGGTCTAGACAAAGAAAAGCTCTCTGGTAGGTACCAAAATATTCAAGAGCCATTTTCTCAAAAGTGAGGTTACATGTTTATCAACTTTCAAAGCAGAATTACTTTCCCAATGCTCCTCAGCTGTAGTGTATGATATACCATTTTCTAGCGCCGAGTCTCTACCTTTATCCAATGTAAAAAATGTAAAAAAATCAAATTTTGCTACATAAGACCGAATCGAGCCAGTCGGTCACAAACTGCCCCCCCCCCCCCCTTGGGAATCGAACCCACAACCCTGGCGTTGCAAGCACCATGCTCTAACTGAGCTACACAGGACATATCCATAGGTTGAATGAAGGGCAAGGGAGGTACAGATGCTGGTGTGTGTGTGTGTCACCTCATCAGCTCCGTGCTCCTGCAGCTCCTTGTAGAACTTAAGGGAGATGCTGACCATCAGCTTAGTCTTGTCCCCATCGGGGTTGGAGATGTGGTAGAGGACACCATCGAAATCTACAGTTCAGAGAAAAGCCATCAGTTACAAACAAGCACCCACCTGGACACCTGAAAATAGCATAATATTGTTAAAACTGCATGGTACGGCACAGAAATATTAACCACTAGTCCTTAACTCACCTGCAAATGTCACCTCCACTGCCTCTGGTTTAGTCCTACAAATAGAGGATTATATGTCAAATATGTATAAAACTGAATGCATGATAATATAACAAATTCGGCCATGTTTTGTTGAGTAGGCTTAACTATAGACAACGCTTAATTTGCTGCCAGTATAATAATATTCTGTAGCAGCAGTTACCATGTTGGCATATTTGTGTAAAACCATTTTGGTTTTCGTGAAACTTGCAATTGTATTTCAAGAAACCACTCCTTGGGGTTTAGAAGTTGTCTATAACAGCAGTTCCTCTCCCCAGAGAGTTGCACTGACATGACCCAACTTGGGGATGCTGGAATGCGGAAGAGGCCAGCAACGCGATGGCTAATATATTGCTAGCTATACTCGTTAGCAGCTATCTAGTCTGATTATTCTCTATTCATTTCATTGAACGACTCTAGCTAATACAAGGTTAACCCATAACGATACGTTCACTTTCTCAATTCAAAGCGAGGAGAGATGAAAGCAAACTAGTTAGCTAGCTACTATACTATGAACTAGAAAAGCAGGTTCCCTTTTACTGCGGTGATTAGCATAGCAGCCAGTGATGGGTATAGTTAGCTAGCTAACAATACGGCTGTACATATTTTATGTGAAAGCCACCATCATAATTTAAACATTGGCAGTTCATTGGGACAATAAATGAGAGGATGCCGACAAGCACACGTAAACTATAGTTCGCTTAGCGTTACCCCCTTATTGGGGCTAGACAGTTATTAGATTGGCTTCACCTGCCCAACTAGCCAAAGCTAACCAGTGACAAGACACACCCCATTATTCCGGCTAAGCGATGCCTCTTGCAGAGGCGCGTGCCACTTTATTCAATTACCAGAATATTACTGTACGTGTCAAATATATAGTCCCTGTTCTGTCAATTCCACCAGCCACACATTTTCCATCCATAATTCATTCATTGTCGAGCAAATAATACTGGCCAGACATTAAGATACGGCTACTGTTAGCTATTCGGAAGCTAGCAAGCTAGTCTGGAACAATGATTTCTCACCCATTGGATGCGCCGTCAAATTTCAACGTCAGCGTCTCTTCTATAATCCGGTTGTTGATTTCTAGCAGAATCATTGCAGCGGACTGGGGAATACGTTTTTATCGAAATATAAAATGTTTTAGATCCTTAGGCTTCTTTGTGTCAAATTCTGCAAATGTTTCTTCCCTGACAGACCGCTTCCGCCGAGTCTTCCGTCTGTCGGCTCTTCCGCTTATTTCATTCCGGACCCCAAAGCAAGGTTGCTCACAGCACAGCCTGTAAAATTGTGGCTGATATTGGTCTAGATATAAAATGTGCACAGTGATTGCTTCAATTTTTTTATTATGAACTGGGTGGTTCAAGCCCTGAATGCTGATCGACTGAAAGCCGTGGTATATCACACCGTATACAACGAGTATGACAAAACATTTTTTTTACGCTCTCATGACATTGGTAACCAGTTTATAATAGCAATAAGGCACCTCGGGTGTGTGTGTGGTATATGGCCAATATATCACAGCTAAGGACTGTATCCAGAAACTCCACGTTGCATTGTGCATAAGAACAGCCATATCCCACACCACCTCGGGCCTTATTGCTTAAATAACTGCTCACCTTCATTGTGTGTTTTTGTCAGATAACAAAACACATTTAAATCGTTCATGGTTCCTTCTTACTCCTAGTAATAGACCAACCACATGTTTGTAATGTAGTAGGCTATGTAATGCATATATGAAATATACTGTATATATACAGTATATTTCAAACTTTTGGAAACAGCTACTCATTCAATGGTTTTTCTTTATATTTACTATTTTCTACATTGTATAATAATAGTGAAGACATCAACACTATTAAATAACACATATGGAATCATGTAGTAACCAAAAAATTGTTAAACAAATCAAAATATATTTTATATTTGAGATTCTTCAAAGTAGCCACCCTTAGCCTTGATGACAGCTTTGCACACTCTTGGCATTCTCTCAACCAGCTTCATGAGATAGTCACCTGGAATGCATTTAAATTATTTTGTGTAATTACTGAGCCAATCAGTTGTGTTGTGACAAGGTAGGGGTGGTTTACAGAAGATAGCCCTGTTTGGTAAAAGACCAAGTCCATATTTTGGCAAGAACAGCTCAAATAAGCAAAGAGAAATGACAGTCCATCATTACTTTAAGACATGAAGGTCAGTCAATGCAAAACATTTCAAGAACTTTGAACGTTTCTTCAAGTGCAGTTGCAAAAACCATCAAGCGCTATGATGAAATTAGCTCTCATGAGGGCCTCCACAGGAAAGGAAGATTTACCTCTGCTGCAGAGGATAAGTTCATTAGAGTTAACTGCACCTCAGATTGCAGCCCAAATAAATGCTTCACAGAGTTCTAGTAACAGACACATCTCAACATCAACTGTTCAGAGGAGACTGCATGAATCAGGCCTTCATGGTCGAATTGCTGCAAAGAAACCACTACTAAAGGACACCAATAAGAAGAGACTTGCTTGGGCCAAGAAACACGAGCAATGGACATTAGACTGGTGGAAATCTGGTCCGATGAGTCCAAATTTGCGATTTTTGGTTCCAACTGCTGTGTCTTTGTGAGATGCAGAGTTGGTGAACGGATGATCTCCGCATGTATGGTTCCCATCGTGAAGCATGGATGGGGAGGTGTGATGGTGTGGGGGTGCTTTGCTGGTGACCCTTTACTTGCTTAAATAGCCGACCAATCAGCATGTTACCAACCCGTAGTCAACTTCTGGAAAAAATGGTGTTTGACCAGATACAATGCTATTTCACAGTAAACAAATTGACAACAGACTTTCAGCATGCTTATAGGGAAGGACACTCAACAAGCACAGCACTTACACAAATGACTGATGATTGGCTGAGAGAAATTGATGATGAAATTATCATGGGGGCTGTCTAGTTAGAGTTCAGTGCAGCTTTTGACATAATCAATCATAGTTTGCTGCTGGAAAAACATATGTGTTTTGGCTCTACACTCCCTGCTATAATGTGGAGAAAGAGTTACTTGTCTAACAGAACACAGAGGGTGTTCTTTAATGTAAGCCTCTCAAACATAATCCAGGTAGAATCATGAATTCCCCAGTATAGCTGTTAAGGCCCCTTGCTTTTTTCAATCTTTACTAATGACATGCAACTGGCTTTGAGTAAGGTCATTGTGTCTATGTATGCGAATGACTCAACACTATACACGTCAGCTACTACAACGGCTGAAATGACTGCAACACTTAACAAAGAGCTGCAGTTAGTTTCGGAATGGGTAGCAAGGAATAAGTTAGTCCTAAATATTTTCAAAACTAAAAGCATTGTATTTGGGACAAATCATTCACCAAACCCTAAACCTCAACTACATCTCGTAATGAATAATGTGGAAATTGAGCAAGTTGAGGTGACTAAACTGCTTGGAATAACCCTGGATTGTAAACTGTCATGGTCAAAACATATTGATACAACAGTAGCTAAGATGGGGAGAAGTATGTCCATAATAAAGCACTGCTCTGCCTTCTTAACAGCACTATCAACAAGGCAGGTCCTACAGGCGCTGGTTTGTTGCACCTGGACTACCGTTAAGTAGTGTGGTCAGGTGCCACAAAGAGGGACTTAGGAAAATTGCAGTTGGCTCAGAACAGGGCAGCACGGCTGGCCCTTAAAAGTACACAGAGAGCTAACATTAATGACATGTATGTCAATCTCTCATGGCTCAAAGTGGAAGAGAGATTGACTTCATCATTACTAGGTTTTGTAAGAGGTGTTGACAAGCTGAATGTACCGAGCAGTCTGTTTAAAATACTAGCACACAGCTCGGACACCCATGTATACCCCACAAGACATGGCACTAGAGGTCTCTTCACAGTCCCCAAGTCCAGAACAGGCTATGGGAGGAGCACAGTACTACATAGAGCCATGACTACATGGAACTCTATTCCACATCAGGTAACTGATGCAAGCAGTAGAATCCGTAGAATTTAAAAAGCAGGTACAAATACACGTATGGAACAACGGGGACTGTAAAAGACACACACAAAGGTACAGACACATGCATATGCACACATTGTGATATTGCTGTATGGTGGTATTGAACATTTTGTGTTGTGGATAGGTGGTGTATAGATGCTATATGATGTACAGTTTCATCTTTAGCTTGTTCAGTACAAACATAGTTCACTGTTTTATATTTTGTTTTATACGTAATGTGGGACCCCAGGAAGAGTAGCTGGCAAGGCAGCAGCTACTCTTCCTGGGGTCCCACATTACGTATAAAACAAAATATAAAACAGTGAACTATGTTTGTACTAATGGGGATCCCTAATAAATACAAATACACTGTCAGCGATTTATTTAGAATTCAAGGCACACTTTACCAGCATGGCTACCACAGCATTCTGCAGCGACATGCCATCCGATCTGGTTTGTGGGACTATCATTTGTTTTTCAACAAGACTATGACCCAAAACACACCTCCAGGCTATGTAAGGGATATTTGACAAAGAAGGAGAGTGATGGAGTGCTGCATCAGATGACCTGGCCTCCACAATCACCCGACATCAACCCAATTGAGATGGTTTTGGATAAGTGTGGAGATGTTGTTACCTACCCTCACCACCTGGGGGCGGCCCGTCAGGAAGTCCAGTACCCAGTTGCACAGGGCGGGGTCGAGACCCAGGGTTTCGAGCTTGATGACGAGTTTGGAGGCTACCATGGTGTTAAATGCTGAGCTGTAATCGATGAACAGCATTCTTACATAGGTATTCCTCTTGTCCAGATGGGTTAGGGCAGTGTGCAGTGTGGTTGAGATTGCATCGTCTGTGGACCTATTTGGGCGGTAAGCAAATTGGAGTGGGTCTAGGGTGTCAGGTAGGGTGGAGGTGATATGGTCCTTGACTAGTCTCTCAAAGCACTTCATGATGACGGAAGTGAGTGCTACGGGGCGGTAGTCGTTTAGCTCAGTTACCTTAGCTTTCTTGGGAACAGGAACAATGGTGGCCCTCTTGAAGCATGTGGGAACAGCAGACTGGGATAAGGATTGATTGAATATGTCCGTAAACACACCAGCCAGCTGGTCTGCGCATGCTCTGAGGGCGCGGCTGGGGATGCCGTCTGGGCCAGCAGCCTTGCGAGGGTTAACACGTTTAAATGTTTTACTCATGTCTGCTGCAGTGAAGGAGAGTCGGCATGTTTTGGTTGCGGGCAGTGTCAGTGGCCCTGTATGTGGGAACTCCTTCAAGACTGTTGGAAAAGAAGTCCTCGTGAACTTAGATGTGAGAATGCCAAGAGTGGGCAAAGCTGTCACCAAGGCAAAGGGTGGCAACTTTGAAGAATTTAAAATATTGTAATGAACACGAGGGGAGACAGAGAGCTGGTTTCATTCGCAGGGTGCAGAAGGTGTTTATTGCAAAAGACCACAGGAGGAGGCAGGTAGCTGTGTCCAGGGGCAGGCAGAAGGTCATACACAGGGGGTCCAAAAGGGCAACAGTACAGGCAGGGAAAAGGCTAGTAATGTAGTTCGGGAGATCGGGCAATAGGTAGATAGCAGGAAATCCGATAGGCTAAAGTACAGGCAGGGAATAGGCAAAAACTATCATACACGGAAGGTGTAAATCACGGGACACAGCGCGCTCTGAAAGACATGTCACAAAACAAACAATATCTCACAGTGATGGAGTGCAAAGAACTGAACTAAATAGTGTGTGATAATGACATACAGGTGTGTGAAAAGGTGATTAGAATGCAGGTGACTGGGATCTGGAGAGTGTGGCCTGGAAAGTGAGCTGCGTTCAGGGGATCTAAGTGTTTGAGGGTGTGAGTTGGAAGCAGACGTTACACATTTAGTTGTTGTTTAACACTTATGGTCACTACATGATTCCATATGTGTTATTTCATAGTTTTGATGTCTTCACTATTATTCTACATTGTGGAAAATAGAAAAAATAAAGACCCTTGAATGTGTCCAAACCTTTGACTGGTACTGTATACAGTATATAAAACTAATGCATGCTATATGTAGGCTTATGCAAATGGATGCAACTTCATGTATCCGAGTATCTGTCTCAAAGAAAATGAATGAAGATAAACATACATTTTTTTGGTTGAGGACAGCCATCTGGTTGATGACTGCCATATTTTATAACTGAGGAAACATTTTTTCTCTTGCAAATGTAACAGTCAATGGTAGGGGTTCATGTGGTTGATTTGAAAATACAAACAATCAGCATGGCCTAGCTAGAATGAGGAGGCATGTGTAGCCAATACTACCCCCACGTTAAACATGATTTTATGGGCAAGGACCTTCTGATGGTACAGTGCGCCGCAATTGTTGCAACCCCTATTACTAGCCTGTTCAACCTCTCTTTTGTATCATCCGAGATCCCTAAAGATTGGAAAGCTGCCGCGGTCATCCCCCTCTTAGACCCAAACTGTTACAGACCAATATCTATCCTACGCTGGCTTTCTAAAGTCTTCGAAAGCCAAGTTAACAAACAGATTACCGACCATTTCGAATCCCACCGTACCTTCTCCGCTATGCAATCTGGTTTCCAAGCGGGTCATGGGTGCACCTCAGCCACACTCAAGGTCCTAAACGATATCATAACCGCCATCCATAAAAGACAATACTGTGCAGCCGTCTTCATCAACCTGGCCAAGGCTTTCTCTGTCAATCAATTCTTATCGGCAGACTCAACAGCCTTGGTTTCTCAAACGACTGCCTCGCCTGGTTCACCAACTACTTCTCAGATAGAGTTCAGTGTGTCAAATCGGAGGGCATGCTGTCCGGTCCTCTGGCAGTCTCTATGGGGGTGCCACAGGGTTCAATTCTCGGGCCGACTCTTTTCTCTGTATATATCAATGATGTTGCTCTTGCTGCGGGCGATTCCCTGATCCACCTCTACGCAGACGACACCATTCTATATACTTTCGGCCTGTCATTGGACACTGTGCTATCTAACCTCCAAACGAGCTTCAATGCCATACAACACTCCTTCCTTGGCCTCCAACTGCTCTTAAGCGCTAGTAAAACCAAATGCATGCTTTTCAACCGATCGCTGCCTGCAACTAGCATCACCACACTGGATGGTTCCGACCTTGAATATGTGGACACCTATAAGTACCTAGGTGTCTGGCTAGACTGCAAACTCTCCTTCCAGACCCATATCAAACATCTCCAATCGAAAATCAAATCAAGAGTCGGCTTTCTATTCCGTAACAAAGCCTCCTTCACTCACGCTGCCAAGCATACCCTAGTAAAACTGACTATCCTACCGATCCTCGACTTCGGCAACGTCATCTACAAAATTGCTTCCAACACTCTTCTCAGCAAACTGGATGCAGTTTATCACAGTGCCATCCGTTTTGTCACTAAAGCACCTTATACTACCCACCACTGCGACTTGTATGCCCTAGTCGGCTGGCCCTCGCTACATATTCGTCGCAAGACCCACTGGCTAAAGGTCATCTACAAGGCCATGCTAGGTAAAGCTCCGCCTTATCTCAGTTCACTGGTCACGATGGCAACACCCATCCGTAGCACGCGCTCCAGCAGGTGTATCTCACTGATCATCCCTAAAGCCAACACCTCATTCGGCCGCCTTTCGTTCCAGTACTCTGCTGCCTGTGACTGGAACGAATTGCAAAAATCGCTGAAGTTGGAGACTTATCTCCCTCACCAACTTCAAACATCAGCTAGCTGAGCAGCTAACCGATCGCTGCAGCTGTACATAATCTATTGGTAAATAGCCCACCCATTTTCACCTACCTCATCCCCACAGTTTTTATTTATTTACTTTTCTGCTCTTTTGTACACCAATATCTCTACCTGTACATGATCATCTGATCATTTATCACTCCAGTGTTAATCTGCAATATTGTAATTATTCGCCTACCTCCTCATGCCTTTTGCACACATTGTATATAGACTCCCCTTTTTTTCTACTGTGTTATTGACTTGTTAATTGTTTACTCCATGTGTAACTCTGTGTTGTCTGTTCACACTGCTATGCTTTATCTTGGCCAGGTCGCAGTTGCAAATGAGAACTTGTTCTCAACTAGCCTACCTGGTTAAATAAAGGTGAAATAAATAAATAAATTAATTAACTTAAGGGGGCTGAATAATTTTGCACGCCCAATTTTTCAGTTTTTGATTTGTTAAAAAAGTTTGAAATATCCAATAAATGTCGTTCCACTTCATGATTGTGTCCCACTTGTTGTTGATTCTTCACAAAAAAATACAGTTTTATATCTTTATGTTTGAAGCCTGAAATGTGGCAAAAGGTCGCAAAGTTCAAGGGGGCCGAATACTTTCGCAAGGCAGTGTATTTTATCAATGCATTGAAGATATACTGTTGTCGTAAATGTGTTTGTAGACCATTGATATCTGAAATATTTGTGACTGCTTTTTTGTGTGCTTTTTTTCGGATTGGGTGGTACAGATATCCAGGGCCGACTGTAGCCTTTTGGGGGCCCTAAGCAAGATTTTAGTGGCCTGCAACGCAGTGGTCTAGGGCACTGCATCTCAGTGCTTGAGGCATCGCTACAGACACCCTGGTTAGAATCCAGGCTGTATCACAACCCAGCCATGATTGGGAGTCCCATAGGGCGGCTCACAATTGGCCCAGCGCTGTCCGGGTTTGACCAGCGTAGGCCGCCATTTTATATAAGAATTTGTTCTTAACTGACTTGTCTAGTTAAATAAAGGTTAAAAAAATACATTCTTGAGAAAATGTTGCCGTTTTAAACCATTTTTTTTGCAGTTCTACACATTATGCCATTTTTAGATGTTATAACAAATTTCATACTATTCAACTAATTTTGCCATGGGGCAGAGATACTTTTTTTCAGTTCCTGTAACGCCTCTCGTGGGTTGAAGAAGGAGACCAAGGTGCAGCGTGGTAGGCGTTCATGATTTTTAATAAACTGAACACCGCAACAAAATAACAAAGTAGGAAAACCAAATGCACAGTTCTGTCAGGCAACAAAACAGCTAAACAGAAAATAACTACCCACAAAACACAGGTGGGAAAAGGCTACCTAAGTATGATTCCCAATCAGAGACAACGATAGACAGCTGCCTCTGATTGGCGACCACACAAAAACAAAGAAATAGGAAACATAGAATGCCCACCCTAATCACACCCTGACCTAACCAAAGAGAGAAATAAAACGTCTCTCTAAGGTCAGGGTGTGACAGTTCTAGAGCTATTTCCTGCAATTCTACCCATTTTTCTATGGGGTGGACCGAAATGTTTTAAAGCTAATTTCCTGAAATTCTACACATTTTGCCATGACTTATGCCATGTTAATGATAGCTCAAAAATCAATTGGAGCCCCCTGTAGGTCAGGGCCCCCGGGCCATGATTACTACAATTTTATATTATACTAACTTACCAATCAAAATATTTTTAGCTGTCATGGCTAATTTAGTGACTGTCATAACATGAGAAAAATTGCTGATGCACAACCAAATTTCCAACACTTTGTGTATTCTACTATTCTAACTCAACAGTAAGTTGAGACTGACTGAGTTCCATATAAAAAATAAATACATATTTAGGGGGGTCGGGCCCCCTAGTGGCCTGGGATTCAATCAACCACTTATCGCTGATGCTTTAGATAAACAAATAGCAATTAAACAATATGCAGAAATTCACTATCTCGGTGGACATCAAACACTCTTTTACTCCTTGAGGAGCATAGTTCATCCACAAATGTCCTCCTGCTAGCTTGTTATTGTTCAATTTAGCAGGAAGACATTTGTGACTTCCATCAAAATAGTTAATTTCGTGCAAATTGTTGAATTGCTATTTGTTTATATAAATTAGAGCAGTGGTTCCCAACCAGGGGTACTAGGTTCCCTGGGGGTACTTGGCCAATCCACAGGGGGTACTTGAGAAGACTCATGACACCATAGGCCTACTGATAAAATACGCATGAGGGGGTACTTCAGACAATGCAACATGTTTGTTTAGCAAAGGGGGTGGGGCCTTGCCAGGAGTGACAATTACCAATTACTAGTTCTGGTCATGCAATAGTTCCAGAATGGGAGGTGGGTTAGTGTAATCAATCACCTGCTATTTGAGATTCCTGTAGCCCATAATTCAACTTATATTTCTAACCAATACAAATTCTTTATTTTATAAAATATGGGGGAAAATGATACACTAAGAAAATGTGTAATGAGTGTGTCACGTTGTTAAGAAGAAATTCAGGAGACAGGTGCAGGAATGCGTAATAGTTTTTAAAATTAAGACCAAATAATGGCGTGCCGTCTAAAGGCACAGGGACGAAGACCAAACAAACATGTAACAAAAACAGAGTTGAAACCCAAACAAAAGAGCAAGAAGTACCTCGGATACACAATTATTAACACACAGGACTAGACCCGTAATCATCTGCGCAATCCACAAGGGCACGAAATCCCAAAACACACAGCACAGGTCCTCACAGCACCAACGGACATTGTAACAATAATCGACAGCCCAATGGAAACCAAAGGGTACACTTATACAAATACTAATCAGAGGGATCCGTGACAGAGTGCATCATAAAAAAAGTTACATTTGTCAATTAATTGTCAATTAATTGAATACCTGAATTTCTACCAAAATGCCTCAACTCAATTCATTACTTGTCTGTGCCTGTACAAAGTTTTATGTGCTATAATTCAGTTATTATCCGATGGATTTAAAAGATTTTGGAAAAAGTTTGGAGTATCTTCATCCATTGTCCAACAGTTAAATTGATCAGAATTTAATTTTTTACTTTGTAACAATTTTGATGACCGTTGCTACACACATTGATGGAAAACATACAGTATGTAGGGATTCTGAGTTCATTGCTTGAGAACAACATATTTCCACATTCTAAGAAGCTTAACACTTGATGGGCCGGAAAAGCATAATGTTGTAAGGTACCCAGCCATCTTACCTCACTTCCTACCCTGTACAAAGAGCTTGCAACACTGACCAAAGACCCCACTGTCTTCTGCAATATGACAGTAATTGACATGCATGCAATTTGAGCATATCACGTAAGTGACACAGTGGACAGGACCTAGACATGGTGTATTGTAGGTCACAGGAATGTTAATGACAGACATGTAGACCCTCTCATCCCACGGAAGCTCTACCCAAGATTACCATTGTTCTCTTTTCTATCTTTTTTAAAATTCCACCTTAATTTAACCAGCTAGGTTAGTTGAGAAGAAGTTCTCATTTACAACTGCGACCTGGCCAAGATAAAGCAAAGCAGTTCAACACACAACAACACACTTCGAATAAACAAACATACAGTCAATAATACAGTAGAAGAAGTCTATATATAGTGTGTGCAAATGAGGCAGGATAAGGGAGGTAAGGCAATAAATAGGCCATGGTGGCAAAGTAATTACAATTTAGCAATTAATCACTGGAATGGTAGATGTGCAGAAGATGAATGTGCAAGTAGAGATACTGGGGTGCAAAGAAGCAAGATAAATAAATAAATACAGTATGTGGATGAGGTAGTTGGATGGGCTATTTACAGATGGGCTATGTACAGATGCAGTGATCTGTGAGCTGCTCTGACAGCTGGTGCTTAAAGCTAGTGAGGGAGATATGAGTCTCCAGCTTCAGTGATTTTGTGGTTCGTTCCAGTCTTTGGCAGCAGAGAACTGGAAGGAAAGGCGGCTGCCTTGGCTTTGAGATATAGCTGCTGGAGTGCGTGCTACGGGTGGGTGCTGCTATGGTGACAAGTGAGCTGAGATAAGGCGGGGCTTTACCTAGCAGAGACTTGTAGATGACCTGGAGCTAGTGGGTTTGGCGAGGGCCAGCCAACAAGAGCATACAGGTCACAGTGGTGGGTAGTATATGGGGCTTTGGTGACAACATGGATGGCACTGTGATAGACTGCATCCAATTTGTTGAGTAGAGTGTTGTAAATGACACCGCCGAAGTCAAGGATCGGTAGGATAGTCAGTTTTACGAGGGTATGTATGGCAGCATGAGTGAAGGGGGCTCTGTTGCAAAATAGGAAGCTGATTCTAGATGTAATTTTGGATTGGAGATGCTTAATGTGAGTCTGGAAGGAGAGATTACAGTCTAAGCAGACACCTAGGTATTTGTAGGTGTCCACATATTCTAAGTCAGAATTGTCCAGAGTAGTGATGCTGGATGGGCGAGCAGGTGGGGGCAGCGATCGGTTGAAAAGCATGCATTTAGTTTTGCTTGCATTTAAGAGCAGTTGGAGGCTGCGGAAGGAGTGTTGTATGGCATTGAAGCTCATCTGGAGGTTTGTTAACACAGTGTCCAAAGAAGGGCCAGAAGTATACAGAATGGTGTCGTCTGCATAGAGGTGGATCAGAGATCCTAACCCCCATAGAGACTGCCAGAGGTCCGGACAACAGGCCCTCCGATTTAACACACTGAACTCTATCAGAGAAATAGTTGGTGAACCAGGCGAGGCAATCATTTGAGAAACCAAGGCTGTTGAGTCTGCCGATAAGAATGTGATGATTGACAGAGTCGAAAGCCTTGGCCAGGTCAATGAATACGGCTGCACAGTATTGTCTTTTAGCGATGGCGGTTATGATATCGTTTAGGACCTTGAGTGTGGCTGAGGTGCACCCATGACCAGCTCAGAAACCAGATTGCATAGCGGAGAAGGTACGGTGGGATTCAAAATGGTCGGTAATCTGTTTGTTAACTTGGCTTTCAAAGACCTTAGAAAGGCAGGGTAGGATAGATATAGGTCTGTAGCAGTTTGGGTCTAGAGTGTCTCCCCTTTTGAAGAGGGGAATGACCGCAGTAGCTTTCTAATCTTTGGGAATCTCAGACGATATGGAAGAGAAGTTGAACAGGCTAGTAATAGGGGTTGCAACAATTTTGGCAAAATCATTTTAGAAAGAGATGGTCCAGATTGTCTAGCTCGGCTGATTTGTGGGGTCCAGATTTGGCAGCTCTTTCAGAACATCTGCTATCTCGTTTTGGGTGAAGGAGAAATGGGGGAAACTTGGACGAGTTGCTGTGGGGGGTGCAGGGCTGTTGATCGGGGTAGGGGTACCCAGGTGGAAAGCATGGCCAGCAGTAGAAAAATGCTTATTGAAATTCTCAATTATAGTGGATTTATTGGTGGTGACAGTGTCCATGGACTTTACAGTGTCCCAGAACTTTTTTAAGTTTGTGCTACAGGATGCAAATTTCTGCTTGAAAAAGCTAGCCTTAGCTTTCCTAACTGCCTGTGTATATTGGTTCCTAACTTCCCTGAAAAGATGCATATCACTGGGGCTATTCGATGCTAATGCAGAACACCACAGGATGTTTTTGTGCTGGTCAAGGGCAGTCAGGTCTGGAGAGAACCAAGGGCTATATCTGTTCCTGGTTCTATTCTTTTTGAATGGGGCATGCTTATTTAAGATGGTGAGGAAGGCACTTTTAAAGAATAACCAGGCATCCTTTGCTGATGGGATGAGGTCAATATCCTGGCCAGGTCGATTAGAAAGGCCTGCTTGCTGAAGTGTTTTAGGGAGCGTTTGACAGTGATGAGGGGTGGTCGTTTGACCACAGACCCATTACGGATGCAGGCACTGAGGCAGTGATAGCTGAGATCTTGGTTGAAAACAGCAGAGGTGTATTTAGAGGGCAAGTTGGTTAGGATGATATCTATGAGGGTGCCAGTGTTTACGGATTTGGGGTTGTACCTGGTGGGTTCATTGATCATTTGTGTGAGATTGAGGGCATCAAGCTTAGATTGTAGGATTGCCGGGGTGTTAAGCATGTCCCAGTTTAGGTCACCTAGCAGCACGAGCTCTTAAGATAGATGGGGGCAATCAATTCACATATGGTGTCCAGGGCACAGCTGGGGGCAGAAGGTGGTCCATAGCAAGCGGCAACGGTGAGAGACTTGTTTCTGGAAAGGTGGATTTTTAAAAGTGAATGCTCAAATTGTTTGGGTACAGACCTGGATAGTAAGACCGAAATTAGGGAGTTAGGGATGGACATTTCTGGTTTTTGGTGGTCTTCCTAAGCCAGGATTCAGACACGGCTAGGACATCCAGGTTGACAGAGTGTGCTAAAGCAGTGAATAAAACAAACTTAGGGGGAGGCTTCTAATGTTAACATGCATGAAACCAAGGCTTTAATGGTTACAGAAGTCAACAAATGAGATCACCTGGGGAATGGGAGTGGAGCTAGGCACTGCAGGACCTGGATTAACATCTACATCACCAGAGGAGGAGTAGGATAAGGGTATGGCTAAAGGCTATAAGAACTGGTTGTCTAGTATATTCAGAACAGAGAGTAAAAGGAGCAGGTTTCTGGGTGAGATAGAATAGATTCAAGGCATAATGTGCAGACAAAGCTATGGTAGGATGTGAGTACATTGGTGCTAAACCTAGGCATTGAGTAATGATGAGAGAGATATTGTCTCTAGAGACGTTTAAACTAGGTGATGTCACCGCATATGTGGGAGGTGGAACTAAATGGTTGGTTAAGGCATAATGAGCAGGGCTAGAGGCTCTACAGTGAAATAAGACAATAATCACTAACCAGGACAGTAATGGACAAGGCATATTGATATTAGGGAGAGGTATGCGTAGCCGAGTGATCATAGGGGTCCAGTGAATGGTTGGGCTGGCTGGAGACATGGCGATTCAGACTGCTAGCAGGCCGGGGCTAGCAAGCTAGCAGAAGAGCCTTAGAGGGACATTGCAACGGAGGAAAGTCTGTTTTAGCCTCCGTGTGACATCAATAGATCAGTCGTGATGGATTAGTAGGGTTCCGAGTAGCAGAGAGGACCTAGTCCAATTAGCAAAATAGGTATAGTGGCCCAAGAAATTGACCGATGGATCTATTCAGCTAACAGTCCAATATGCTCTAGACAGCTAGCGGGCCGCGGCTAGCAGGCTAGCAGATGGGCATTCAGGGGACTTCGCGGCATAGGGACCGGTTGAGTACCCCCTCGAGCAGGTTACGTTGGTAGTACAGTCATGAAGGATCGGCGGGGTTCCGTGTCCCATACCGGCAGTAGAAGGGGTCCGGGTATTGTAGCCCAGGAGTGGCTGATGGGCCTCTTCAGCTAGCCGGGAGAATGGGCCTAGCATGGGCTAGCTCCAGGCTAATTGGTGTTTGCTTCGGGACAGACGTTAGCCAGGAGTAGTCACTCGGATTGCAGCTAGCTAGCTGCGATGATCCAGGTGAAAAGATTCAGTGCTTGCGGTAGGAATCTGGGGATATGGAGAGAAAATAGGTCCGGTAT
Organism: Oncorhynchus masou masou; assembly: GCF_036934945.1. NCBI lineage: Eukaryota > Metazoa > Chordata > Actinopteri > Salmoniformes > Salmonidae > Oncorhynchus > Oncorhynchus masou. Next base: position 81,364,495 of record NC_088217.1, on the reverse strand, counting down.
GCTCTGGTTTGAGTCGCGTTGTACATACTGGCGAGAGCTTTCCGAGCTAAAGGTTAGCTGATGACCGCTAGCAGTGGTTAGTTGACTACTGGCTAGTAGCTAGTGTGCTGGCTAGCTTCTGTTGGGGGATCCCGGTTCTGAGGTAAATAAAAATACTTCAGAGAAAACAGATTCACACCACATTGGGTGAGGAGGGTTGCAGGAGAGTATTTTGAAGTTGAGGTTTAGAAAAATATAAAGAAGATATGCGAAGAAAAAGATATAAAAAGATATATACATATGGGACACGACAAGACAAAGGACAAAGGCGTCTGACTGCTACGCCATCTTGGATGTCTTCTTGACACATTAAGAATAGATATCACTTATTGACAAACTCAATGTTTTGTTTATTTGTGATCGTCTGTGTGTTTGTGTGTGTGTGAATGCCCACATTTATTGCTACTTTGTGGTTGGGGGGAGTTTTCTCTGAACAGGTGGTAGTTCGCAGCCCCTGGTACTTGTTTAGGAAGTAGTTGAAATGTTCTATGTTGAATATTTTGTTTGGTTACGTCATGCATCAAGGTAAGACCCAAGTGCAGACTGTGTGAAGTAACAATGTTTAATGTAACAACAGGGGCAGGCGAACGACAGGTCAAGGCAGGCAGGGGTCGATAATCATTAGTAAGAGCAAAGGTACAGGACAGCAGGCAGGCTCAGGGACAGGCAGAGTTCAGTAATACAGGGAGGGGTAAAGGTAGACAAGCACAAGGACAGCTGAAACAGATCAGGGCGTGACATGTTAGGCCAAGCCGACTAGCTATGGATCATAGCCGGGGTTGTACTGGACTAACGTGTGTGTAACTATTAGGCCCATTGGTGCTCATCTTAAAGTGGTACTCCAGTCTCCTTTTAATCTCACTGTCACTCCCTGACCTTAGAGATCCTTTTTATTCTCTACGTTTGGTTAGGTCAGGGTGTGACTCGGGTGGGAAAGTCAAAATTTTCTATTTCTTTGTTTTTGGCCATGTGTGGTTCCCAATCAGAGGCAGCTGTCTATCGTTGTCTCTGATTGGAGATCACATATAAGTTGTAATTTTCCTTTTGGGTTTTGTGGGATCTTGTTTTCTGTTTAGTGTCTGTACCTGACAGAACTGTGCGCTTTCGTTTTCACGTTTGTTATTTTTGTTTGAGTGTTTTTGTATAAAGTATCATGAACACTTTCCACACTACACTTTGGTCCACTCCTTCTGACGAGAGCCGTTACAGAAGATCCCACCACCAAAGGACCAAGCAGTGTGGCCAGGAGGAGCAGGGTTGGCAGGGGACAAGACCCTGCCATGGAAGCAGGCGGAGGCAGCGAGTGAGGAACGGCGACGATACGGCGGAGTTAAGCAAATGACGGAAGCCCGAGAGGCAGCTCAAAAAAAATTGGGGGGTGAGGGGGCACACGGGGAGATTGGTGGAGTCAGGGTTTAGACCTGAGCAAACTCCCCATGCTTACCGTGGGGAGCGTGTGACCGGTCAGGCACCGTGTTATGTGATGATGCGCAGGGTGTCTCCAGTGAGCATTCACAGCCCGGTGCGCTCTGTTCCAGCTCCCCGCAGTTGCCGTGCTAGAGTGGGCATTCAGCAGCGCTCCTGGTCTCCGGTGCGTCTCTTCGGTCCAGGATATCCTGCGCCAGCTCTACACACGGTATCCCCAGTTCGCCAGCACAACCCAGTGCGGCCTGTTCCAGCTCCTCGCACTTGCCGTGCTACAGGGGTTATTCAGCTAGGACGCGTTGTGCCAGCTCTACGCTCCAGACCTCCAGTGCGCCTCCACGGCCCAGTATATCCTGCGCCGGCTCTACGCACTATGCCTCCAGTGCACCTTCATAGCCCAGTGCGTCCTGTGCCAGCTATCCACACTCACCGAGCTAAAGTGGGTATCCAGCCAAGATGCGTTGTGGCAGCTTCACGTACCAGACTTCCAGAACGACTCCTCAGTCCGATGAAACCTGTTCCGGCTCCACATACGAAGCCTCCAGTGATGATCCATGGCGCGAAGCCTCCAGCGACGATCCGCGGTCCAGAGCATCCAGCGACGGTCCCCGGTCCGGAGCATCCAGCGACGGTCCCCAGTCCGGAGCCTCCAGCGACTGTCCCCAGTCCGGAGCATCCAGCGACGGTCCCCAGTCCGGAGCATCCAGCGACGGTCCCCAGTCCGGAGCCTCCAGCGACGGTCCCCAGTCCGGAGCCTCCAGCGACGGTCCCCAGTCCGGAGCCTCCAGCGACGGTCCCCAGTCCAGAGCCTGTAGCAACGGTCCCCAGTCCAGAGCCTGTAGCGACGGTCCCCAGTCCAGAGCCTCCAGCGATGGTCCCCAGTCCGGAGCCTCCAGCGTCGGTCCCCAGTCCGGAGCCTCCAGCGACGGTCCCCAGTCCGGAGCCTCCAGCGACGGTCCCCAGTCCGGAGCCTGTAGCGACGGTCCCTAGTCCGGAGCCTGCAGCGACGGTCCCCAGTCCGGAGCCTCCAGCAACGGTCCCCGGTCCGGAGCCTCCAGCGACGGTCCCCAGTCCGGAGCATTTAGCGACGGTCCCCAGTCCTGAGCCTGCAGCGATGGTCCCCAGGCCGTGTGTGGTTCCCAATCAGAGGCAGCTGTCTATCGTTGTCTATCGTTGTCTCTGATTGGAGATCACATATAAGTTGTTATTTTCCTTTTGGGTTTTGTGGGATCTTGTTTTCTGTTTAGTGTCTGTACCTGACAGAACTGTGCGCTTTCGTTTTCGCGTTTGTTATTTTTGTTTGAGTGTTTTTGTATAAAATATCATGAACACTTTCCACACTGCGCTTTGGTCCATTCATTTCGACGAGAGCTGTTACACTCATTTAACACCTGATTTACTTAACAAAAGGCACACCTCAATAGGTGGTTTAGGCATGTCGCATGTCATGAGGATGGCATAACACGTTCTCATCAGACCAACTCCTTGAATGCCCTACAGCTTGACGTTTGCAGGTTTGCCTATAAAACACTATATTGCTCAAAGCATATTTTTGTACCCTTCAGTGTGTGTATTTGACTGTAATTATTCTTGGGATATTGCTTTAAAAACAGTAAAAGTTCAAAAATCACTGGAGGATGTCTTTAAGTGAAGATGTCTCAACAAAGACAAGGGCATCAGAAGTTAAAGGCTAGTCTTTCTCTGTCTGTCTCTATCTTGCCATAATATATAGTAATGTCCTCTCAGATTCACCAACAGCTGACAGAAAAAGAAACTGTCTAAAAAGTTCCAAACTATTGTCAAACTCTTTTTGATAATTCAATGAAAAAGTGGAGTGTATGACTTTCACTTGTAATCGTTGAGGAGGCAGAATTTGAGGCTGACAAATGACGCACGTGCAGTGACACAATATTGGTCACTAAACAGGATATCTTGACACTTCCATCCCAGCTGTGATGTCTTTAAAACAGTGGCAATTCCCTCTTCATTATCATAGAGCTGGTTGCAAAAATGACAGGTGAGAACCTATATAGTTTGTAGAATACTCATGAAATTCGGGATGGAGGGATGGATTTAGGTGGATGGATGGGTGGGTGGATGGATGGATGGGTTTGGTAGATGATGGATGGGTTTGGTAGATGATGGATGGGTTTGGATAGATAGATGGATGGGTTTAAGTGCATGGGTGGATGGATGGGTTTGAGTCGATGGATCGGTGGATGGATTTGGGTGGGTGGGTGGATAGATGGATGGGTTTGGATGGGTGGATGGATGAGTTTGGGTGGATTGATGGATTAGTTTGGGTGGATGAATGGATGAAGGAATGTGTTTAGATGGATGGTTTGGGTGGATGGATGAGTTTGGGTGATGTTTGGGTGGATGGATGTGTTTGGGTGATGGATGGGTTTGGGTGGATGGATGTGTTTGGGTGGATTGATGGATGAGTTTGGGTGAATGGATGAGTTTGGGTTTATGTTAGATGGGTGTCGGTGGATGGATGAGTTACCGTGGGGAGCGGCTGGATCTTTGGTGACTTCCTGTGTAAGTTCCTCAGCCTGGTTATGGAGGCTAGCTTCTACACCAGCATCCTGTTCCTGGTGTGTATCAGTGTCGACCGCTACCTGGTGATCGTTCGCCCCGCCAAGTCCCGTAAGGGCCTTGTGGATGAATGGATGAAGGGATGGGTTTGAATGGATGGATGGGTTTGAGTGGATTGATGGATGAGTTTGGGTGGAGCAATGGATGGGTTTGGATGGATGAGGGATGGGTTTGGGTGGAATGGATGGGTTTGGGTGGATGGATGGATGGATGAATGAATGGGTGGATTGGTTTGAGTGGATTGATGGGTTTGGGTGGATATATGGATGGATGGCTGGATGAATGGGTTTGAGTGGATGGACGGACGGGTGGATGTGTTTGTATAGATGGATGGGTTTGGGTGGATAGGTTTGATAGATGGCTGGATGGGTTTGGGTGGGTGGATGGATGGTTTTGGGTGGGTGGATGGATGGGTTTGCGTGGGTGGATGGATGAATGGATGACGGGATGGGTTTGGGTGGATGGATGGATGGATGGGTTTGGGTGGATGGATGGGTTTGGACGATGGATGGGTTTTGGTGGATGGATTGATGGATAGATGGATGGGTGAGTGGATGGATGGGTTTGAGTGGGTGGATGGATAGGTTTGGGTGGATGGATGGGTTTGGATGATGGACGGGTTTTGGTGGATGGATTGATGGATAGATGGATGGGTGAGTGGATGGATGGATGGGTTTGGGTGGATGGATGGGTTTGGATGATGGACGGGTTTTGGTGGATGGATTGATGGATAGATGGATGGGTGAGTGGATGGATGGATGGGTTTGAGTGGGTGGATGGATAGGTTTGGGTGGATGGATTGGTTAGAGTGGGTGGGTGGGTGGATGGATGGGTTTTGGTGGATGGATAGATGGATGGGTGAGGGGGTGGGTGGGTTTGGGCAGATGGATGGATGAGTTTGGGTGGATTGATGGATGTGTGTGGGTGGATGGATGAGTTTGGGTGGATGAATGGATGAAGGAATGGGTTTGGATGGATGGATGGGTGGGTTTGAGTGGATTGATGGATGAGTTTGGGTGGATGAATGAATGGGTTTGTTTGGATGAGTGATGGGTTTGGGTGGAATGGATGGGTTTGGGTGGATGGATGGATGGGCTTGAGTGGGTGGATGGATGGGTTTGGGTGGATGGATTGATGGGTTTGAGTGGGTGGATGGATGGATGGGTTTGGGTGGATGGATGGGTTTGGATGATGGACGGGTTTTGGTGGATGGATTGATGGATAGATGGATGGGTGAGTGGATGGATGGATGGGTTTGAGTGGGTGGATGGATAGGTTTGGGTGGATGGATTGGTTAGAGTGGGTGGGTGGGTGGATGGATGGGTTTTGGTGGATGGATAGATGGATGGGTGAGGGGGTGGGTGGGTTTGGGCAGATGGATGGATGAGTTTGGGTGGATTGATGGATGTGTGTGGGTGGATGGATGGATGAGTTTGGGTGGATGAATGGATGAAGGAATGGGTTTGGATGGATGGATGGGTGGGTTTGAGTGGATTGATGGATGAGTTTGGGTGGATGAATGAATGGGTTTGTTTGGATGAGTGATGGGTTTGGGTGGAATGGATGGGTTTGGGTGGATGGATGGATGGGCTTGAGTGGGTGGATGGATGGGTTTGGGTGGATGGATTGATGGGTTTGAGTGGGTGGATGGATGGATGGGTTTGGGTGGATTGATGGATGAGTTTGGGCAGATGGATGGATGAGTTTGGGTGGATTGATGGATGGGTGTGGGTGGGTGGATGGATGGATGGATGAGTTTGGGTGGATGAATGGATGAAGGAATGGGTTTGGAAGGATGGATGGATGGGTTTGGGTGGATGGATGGATGAGTCTGGATGGATTGATGGATGAGTTTGGGCAAATGGATGAGTTTGGGTTGATGGTTGGATGGGTGTGGGTGGATGGATGGATGGATGAGTTTGGGTGGATGAATTGATGAAGAGATGGGTTTGGATGGATGAGGGATGGGTTTGAGTGGATTGATGGGTTTGGGTGGATGGATGGGCTTGAGTGGGTGGATGGATGGGTTTGGGTGGATGGATTGATGGGTTTGTGGGTGGATGGATGGGTTTGGGTGGATGGATGGATGGGTTTGAGTGGGTGGATGGATGGATGGGTTTGGGTGAATGGGTGGATGGATGGGTTTGGGTGGGTGGTTGGATGGATGGATGGATGGGTTTGGGTGGGTGGATGGATGGATGGGTGGATGGATGGATGATGGATGGGTGTGGATGGGTGGATGGATGGATAGGTTTGGGTGGGTGGACGGACAGAAGGGTTTTGGTGGGTGGATGGATAGATGTTTGGGTGGGTGGATGGATGGGTTTGGGTGGGTGGTTGGATGGATGGATGGATGGGTGTGGAAGGGTGGATGGATAGATGGATGGGTGGGTGGGTGGATGGATGGATGATGGATGGGTGTGGAAGGGTGGATGGATGGGTTTGGGTGGGTGGACGGAAGGACAGAAGGGTTTGGGTGGGTGGATGGATAGATGAATGGGTGGGTGGGTGGGTGGATGGATGGGTTTGGGTGGGTGGATGGATGGGTTTGGGTGGGTGGATGGATGGACGGACGGATGGATGGGTTTGGGTGGGTGGATGGATGGGTTTGGGTGGGTGGACGGACGGATGGGTTTGGGTGGGTGTGGGTGGGTGGATGGATGGGTTTGGGTGGGTGGATGGAGGATGTGGTGGATAGATCTATAGAAAGACATGTGCAGAATATCTGTTGACTGTATAAGAAGCTTTAGATATAATAACAGTATAAGACTAAGTGATCATATCATAAAAAGAACCCCACTGACTACTGTTTCCCCATCTCCAACAGAGCTAGAACAATCATATGTCCTGGACTATGATTACAATTCAGCCAACGACTCCTATTACTTCAACATCACCTCCTTTGAGCTGAACTTTAACACATTCTCCTGTGCAGCTCAGCCCCTTTATCCCGGTGCCGTCATATTCCTGTGTGTCCTTCACATCGCCATCTTCCTAATGGCTGTTCCTGGTAACCTACTTGTGGGGCTCGTGATTGGCTTCAGTCAACAGTCCCTGACCCCATCCGACGTCTTCCTGTTTCACCTGACGGTAGCTGACGGGCTGCTGGCTCTGACCCTGCCCTTCTGGGCTGCTGCCACGCTCCACGGCTGGATCTTTGGTGACTTCCTGTGTAAGTTCCTCAGCCTGGTTATGGAGGCTAGCTTCTACACCAGCATCCTGTTCCTGGTGTGTATCAGTGTCGACCGCTACCTGGTGATCGTTCGCCCCGCCAAGTCCCGTAAGGGCCGCCGAAGGGCCTGCAGATGGTACGCCTGCACCTTCATCTGGGCTCTGGGGGGCGCCCTCTCTCTCCCTGCCCTCTTCAATGACGCCTTCACGCCCCAGAGCGGTGGTCCTATGAGGTGTGCTGAGCACTTCGAACTCAGTAGCGCCACCCACTGGCGGCTCGCTACTCGCGGCCTACGCCACATCCTAGGGTTCCTGCTCCCACTAGTCATCATGGTGGCGTGCTACAGCATCACCGTGGCCCGGTTGCTGCAGACGCGGGGCTTCCAGAAGCACAGGGCCATGCGGGTCATCATTGCCGTGGTGTTCGCCTTCCTCCTGTGCTGGACGCCGTTACACATGACGGTGATGGCCGACACCCTGATGAGGGCCAAGCTGGTGCGCTTCGACTGTGCTGAGAGGAACAGGGTGGACCTGGCCCTCCAGGTCACCCACAGCCTGGCCCTGGTCCACAGCTTTGTTAACCCAGTGCTGTATGCCTTCGTGGGGGAGAAGTTCAGGGGGAACCTGGTTGCCCTGGTCAGGAAGTCACGAGGACCAGAGAGGGGGTCGTCGTCTCGATTTAGCAGGTCCACATCCCAGACCTCAGAAGGGAATGGACTGTTATGATTGATCTGACAGGTTGTCCCCACATTACTTTGAATCAGGGTTGGGGTCAATTCCATTTCAATTCAGGAAGCACCCTAAAATTCCAATTCCAATGCTTTTCAATGCTTTTCAATGAGGACATTTTTAAATTCAAATTGGAGTTTGGTTCACTTTCTGAACTGAGTGGAATTGAAATGGAATTAACTTTGAAATGGAATTAGCTTTGAAAAACGTATAAGATTGTCCCTTTGTAACATATTGTAGCCTAACATTCCTTGCTTGACATTGAATATGTGCTGGCACTATCAGGCTGCTCCTGTATGTATGTGTTCTTTAAGTTAATGTCCCTCCATATACTAATGCCCCTGGTGTCTGTACATGTATATAATGCCTGTTGTATGTTGTATTAGGTAATAAATACCCTGTGCTGCTGTTGTTTGTCCAAAGCTGCTTGATAAGACACCAGACACATTCCCTCAAAGGGAATAATGACACAGTAAACACAACTGTGATGTGACCAACTAGTTCCAAATCTTTCAACACTCCAGAGTCAAAACAAAAAAAGTTACCTCCCAGTCAAGGGCTGGCAGATGTATTTTAGGTCTCAGGAAACTATCTCACCATACATGGTTCAAAAGGCTAGAATTGGCTCCCTTCTAGTGTTTGGTATTAAGAAGGCCCTACAGCCGGTTTATTACCCATGTGTTCTATCTGTTATTACCAAATGACTATTACTCCCATTCACCAGCAGAGGGCAGTCATTACATGGGTCTGAATGGGGATACCAGCTCTGACTGCAGCATAGGCCTCCTAATTAGCTAGCTGGTGAAGACAGCCAAAATGAGGTCACTACTATTTAAAAGCTGCCCAGAGTATGTCACAGTTATGATATTGGACCTGTCTTCTGTTTGGATGATGTGGATAGGGAGTGGTGAGAGAGAGAGAGAGAGAGAGACAGAGATAGAGAGAGAGAGAGAGAGAGAGAGAGAAATAGAGAGAAAGAGAGAGAGAGAGAGAGAGAGAGAGAGAGAGAGAGAAGGAAGAAAGAAGGAGAGAGAGAGAGAGAGAGAGAGAGAGAGAGAGAGAGAGAGTCAGAGAGTTGTGAGAACGAGAAAAAAGAATCCAATCAAAACAAAACATTTATCATTACTCTAGAGAAAGAGAGAGAGAGAACATGAGAGAGAGAGATCATCAAGAAATCTTCAAGATACATATCTTTAGTCCAATATCTTGAAAACTTGACTGAGACAGGAAAACATGAGGGACTGATCAACAGTGGACTAATGACAAAAAAGACAGCCAAGGAACTCTGGAGATTCCTTTTCAGTGCATCATTGTCACCCTCTGTGAGTCAGAGTGTTGTGTGAACGTTGAAAAAATAATCCAATCAAAACAAAACATTTATCATTACTCTACTGTTGATACAGTCCCAACATGTTTTGCATATCATCAACCAAATCTTCAAGATACATATCTTTAGTCCAATATCTTGAAAACTTGACTGCTGACAGGAAAACATGTTGGGACTGTATCAACAGTGGACTAATGACAAAAAAAGACAGCCAAGGAACTCTGTCACCCCTGTCCACACTCCCTGTAACTCTCTCTACCTCACCCTTACACACTCTCTCCTGTATCTCTTTATCACTAAATCCTCCCTCCTTTTATCTGTCTCTCTTTCTCCTCATCCCTCTTCACAGTTTCTCCTCTCTCTTCCTGTCTCTCCTTCCCTTTCTCCTCATCCCTCTTCACATGACCTTCTCTCTCTTCCTGTCTCTCCTTCTCTTTCTCCTCATCCCTCTTCACATGACCTCCTCTCTCTTCCTGTCTCCTTCCCTTTCTCCTCATCCCTCTTCACATGACCTCCTCGCTCTTCCTGTCTCTCCTTCTCTTTCTCCTCATCGCCCTTCACATGACCTCCTCTCTCTTCTTGTCTCTCCTTCTCTTTCTCCTCATCGCCCTTCACATGACCTCCTCTCTCTTCCTGTCTCTCCTTCTCTTTCTCCTCCTCCCTCTTCACTTGACCACCTCTCTCTCCTTCTCTTTCTCCTCATCGCTCTTCACATGACCTCTCTCTTCGCCTGTCTCCTTCTCTTTCTCCTCATCGCTCTTCACATAACCTCCTCTCTATTTCTGTCTCTCCTTCACTTTCTTTATTGGCTACATCTTTCCCTTCTTCCTCAGTGCACCTTATTCCTGTCCTCCTTCACCCATCTCTTCTATTCTCTCTTTCATGCTCTTTCTTTTCTCTCTCTTCTCCCCTTGGGATGATCACACAGCCCCGAGCCACCACAGGATATCCCCACGTCAATCTCCGCTGTCCTCAAATGTCCACTTGTAACACTAGCTTGACCCTCACCTATGACCTTCCCAAACCCCCAGGTGGTCACGTCTCAGGTTGCCACAGCTACCTAATAGCCGTATCTAAGCCCAATGTGCAGATATGAACCTAAAGACCTTAGGGTCATAGTGCACTAGGACTGAAGGTACTATAAGGTTTTGGCTGAATGGTTCTCAGTGTTTACACAAACTCAGAACTGTTTTGGTTATGGTGAGGGTCTGTCCTCAGGGAAGGATGCCTTGTCTTTCAGTTCTTGATCTGGAACTAACTTCTAAAGTTGTTAAAAACTAAAATGTTACAGTTTCTTTCGGTGTGTCAGGAATAACTTCAGGATTGCAGATAAAATTGGAAACAAACAAAACAAATGTCTGTGACAAATCAAATGGAGATGTAAAAGCTGTGTAAGGGAGGCGAAGTCAGGTGTAGGAGAGCAGAGTAGAGTGAACAGACAAACTCAACGAACATAAACTATAAAAGTATCGCGTGTGAACAAACACCATTTACAATGAACAATTACACACAAAGACATGGTGGGGAACAGAGGACTAAATACATGTAGATTGATTTGGGAATGAAAACCAGGTGTGTATGGAACAAGACAAAACAAATGGACATATGAAAAATGGAGAGGCGATGACTAGAAAGCCGGTGACGTCGCCCGAACAAAGAGTGGAGCCGCCTTCGGCAGAAGTCGTGACAGGTGAGGTGGCCTTCAGTGGAGGCTAATGACCGAAACTTAGCAAATGGAGTGTATTTGATACCATTCCACCTATTCTGCTCCAGTCATTACCAGGAGCCCGTCCTCCCCAATTAAGATGCCACCAACCTCCTGTGGTGGGCTTTCAATAACAACAAAGGGATATCCTCTAGCTTTACTCCAGAACAGTGTTGTGTGTATATTGAATAAAAGGGGATTTGTAGAGAAAGCACAGCCTTATCCTCCCGCTCCACCTTGCACATCTGTCAAAACATCTCAGAGTAAGAAACATGCGAGAGAATACGAGAGACAGAGGCAGAGAGACAGAGAGAGAGTACGAGAGAGACAGAGAGAGTACGAGAGAGACAGAGAGAGTACGAGAGAGACAGAGAGAGTATGAGAGAGACAGAGACTACGAGAGAGAGACTACAAGAGACAGAGAGAGTCAGAGAGAGTCAGAGAGTACGAGACACAGAGAGAGTACGAGAGACAGAGAGAGACAGAGGGGGGGGAGAGAGACAGAGAGAGAGAGAGACAGAGGGGGAAGAGAGGGGGGAGGGTGAGACAAAACAAAAGTTATCTTGTCGTCCTTTAAAAATAATCTGTATCTCTCTCATCCCCTGTACAAGACTTCTAGTCCAACACTACCGGTTTGGAGCAGGTGGCCACAGTTTCGCTGTGTATTCCTGAGTATTCCACCTCTACCTCACTTACAGTCCTGTAGCGGCCATTGTGTAATACATCCAAGACAAATTCCTGGGCCTGACCCCTGACCAATATAATTATCAGATAGGGGCCCCCTGTGGGAGGGATGATTCCCACTGACAGAGAGGTTCCTAACCCCAACACAACGACGCAGTACTCATCACCTACATGCTCCCCAAGGGCCTTGGAGATGCGCTGCCATTTCCTGGTTGCTAAAATTCTAATAGTTCACCTAATATATTTTCCATAACCAAAAATATTTTTCAAGCTATTGTACAAAACCAAAATTAAAAGACGCAAATAACAAAACTTAGGAATGGGAAGCATTGAAAGTAGCACACATAGAACAGAACTACCTGCAACGATTGTCGTAAGAAGCGGACCAAAATGCAGCGTGGTATGTGTTCATGATGATATTTTAATTAAAGAAAGCACTGAACACTGAATACAAACCAATAAACAAAAACCGACCGTGAAGCTATAAGAACTGTGCTGCCACAAGCAACTAACATAGACAATCACCCACAACCCACAATGACAAAACAGGCTACCTAAATATGGTTCCCAATCAGAGACAATTACTAACACCTGCCTCTGATTGAGAACCATATCAGGCCGAACACAGAAACAGACAAACTAGACATACAACATAGAATGCCCACTCAGATCACACCCTGGCCAAACAAAACATAGAAACATACCAAACAAACT